>NC_134405.1:48058522-48358522 GCF_038048845.1 Mixophyes fleayi
CTCCCCACCTGATGTCCGCCAGTGCCTCCCAAACTAACACGGCATCAGCAGTACCTCACATGCACAATGCGGCTCCTTACCTTGTCCAGGAAGCAGAGCTTCTCCCGTGTCTTGGCATCAAGGATCTCCACCTCAAAATAAACAGTAGCACGTTTAGCAGGAGTTTTTTTCTTTGAACTTTTGCCAGAGGCACGTTTGGCGCTCCCTGGGCCATCACTTTGGCCCTTGGGCCGTCTTATTTCTGAGACCACAGAGTTCATATCCATGGCTGTCTCACCAGATGTTCTTGACAAAATTAAATAACCTCTCTCTCCCTATTTTGTCACAATGACAGCCCAATGCTCTCTCACACAACCTCTCGCTGTTCCCTCTATGTTGCAATGTGCCTCGCTTTCTATTTCCTCACCGTCTCAGGATCGTCTTCTATCCAGGGATCTATTACTATCTCAGCGATCTTTTTTGCTCCCTCAGCAGTCTCATGCTTTGTCTTTCCACACAGATCTCTCTCTCTTAGGAAGCAGTCTCTGCGACAGGTGTAAAATTGTAGTACATCACTCGCCTTGGTTAATGTGTCACTCTTGGTCTTCCTAAGTAGGTCCTTACATAGAGTCCCTCTTTTTCACTTGAAGCCCTAAAATCCTCTCTCAGTAAGCACAGCATTCAAACATTAGCTCACACACAGTTTCTCTCTTCCACTTTCCCCCAAATGTATCTAATGCTCCCCCTGGAAGTCTCACTCTCCCAGGCTGTCCAGATGTAATATGAAACAGATTTCTATATTTATCACTCACTAGGCTATTTCACATCTGTCAGTTTCTGCACTTCCCGTTAGATACACACACTGACACTCGCTGGAACCTCAGCCAGCATCTCCTGCCCTCTGCCCCCATCACGAATATTTATCACTCTGTCACCTATCTTCTCCCATTCTCCTGCTGTCATTCCTGTTTATGTCCTCCTGACGCCTGTACCCTTCTTCTTCAGCCCTCCCACTATCTGCGGAGGTCTCTTTACAGCTCTGAGGCTGTCTCTTGGTATTCATTGATCTCAGCAAATATCTGGGCTACGTCCCAGCAGCCTAAATATAGGCTGCTCCCCACACTGCCTTACCCCACACGACAGAGGCACGACCCCTGAGAACATGAGGAAGTGTGCATACATTGCATTGCAACCTAAAAAGAGACACTCGGGAAAGAGACAGCATTCACAAACCATGCCACACCAGAGAGACACAGTGAGTATGTAGAAATGATTGGATTAGGGTTAATCAACCCTAATAGGTGACCTGTTAACCCCTCCACACCTGCAGTCCTGTATGTGAATTTTCTACCTACCCATCTATTGTGCCTTAACTGGCAGTGTCTAGCAGGAAGGATTTAAATACCAGGGCAAGTTCCACATTGGATTAGCACCCCACAGAGTGTGGTGGCAGTACCTGACTGTAGAGTCCAACTGTGACAACTGAAGGAGGGCAGTCTAAGAACATTAAAATATGGAATATCAGCATTGGAAAGACCGGGGTGATTTTCTACAGATTTGGCTATTTAAGTCATGCTTGGTAGTGGAGAGTCTGATGAAAGTGTTTATTAGTCTTAGTTAAGCAACACTCTGCAGGTTGGGAGGGAAAATTTGGTATGAGAGGGTCTTGCACAATGCATGGGGACTTGGCATAAGTTAATTAGCTCTACTTTTTGGCCAACAAAAGTTAATGGATGCCGTTTGCAATTCCATCACACCTAGGATGGTAGTATTCATGCGGTGATGCTCTGCAGACTTGGCTAGGAGGCTGGAAAGATGTTCTGCAGAGTTAGAAGGTGGGGCTAACAGACTGACACTCAGCAAGACGTGGGTAATCTTTTGAGACCTGAGGATTCTTACATTTCATATGTGCGTAAGCTACGTGGGAGGTCTGCTTTACTGACAGTAGCTGGGTTTTTACACAGCAGTAATGTCACAAAGGTGTTAACAACACTTCCACATACTGAACTACAGTGAACAGCGGGAGGTAAAATGTTACAGGCGACTGACTGAGGACCACAAGCGTCAATAGTGAGTATGACTGGACTGTCCACCCGAGGGCTCGTCTGCTGTCAGTATATAAGTTTATGTCATTTATTTAGTGAGCTAACAGCTGTATATGTTTATATCCAACATTAGACTGATCGAATACTTTCAGCAGTGAAGGCAGAAAAATAAAATCTGACTTAAAATTAACTTGAAAACGATAACAGCTTTATTACAGCAAAATATATTTAACCTGGACTATTCTATACATACCTGAGCTTAGAATACTAACTGTTGTCAGAATTAAAAAAAAAAAATTTCATAAAAAAAAAAAAAAGTTTATGATCTTAAATAATGACCGAACACAGGCATATTTATATCAATATAATTTTTAAAAAATTCATGACGGCTCCCCTTCCACAAAGCTATCGACCGTTGGTAAATTTACAGACAGAAAAAAAAAATGTTATTCTAGCAGTATGAAAAATTATAAGTCAGTACAAAAACATCTTTCTGACACTACTTCAAGTGTATATAGAAGCATCAAACGGATATTGAGACCTTATACATTTATTAATATCTTTCTTGCCTTCTCTGATCCTTCTGTTTATTTTTTTGAGAAATGTTGATGTGTTTTTTTATGTTATTTTTTTTTTTTTACACGTTTTACTTAATAAAATAGATTTACAAGGGTTGACAACAATCCATAACGACTAGACATTTACTTTCTCTGAGATATCTAATGGTCCTTGTTTCCCACATATCCTATCAGGAACATAGGTTAATTAAAATGCATCGGTTGCCTACACTCTATGGAGGCAGCCATTTTGTCCACAAGTTACATCACATTGTTGCTCTTTGCACCATGTTAATAAATCAGTGGCTAGCAATAGCGGCCCGTATCACCGGCATTTTCACATGCACCCCCCCCCCCCCTCCCCGAGCCTTCACTTGCAGCCCCCCAGGCGGATGTTCCCGATCTTATGCTCTGCTTTGGTAAAGCAGAGGAATGGTCAGACCGGTGGAGCCTACTTCTACGCCACACAGAAGAGCACTATGACCTCTTTCTAGTTTGATCTCATTGTATATATTTATTGAGCCAGTAATACATTGCAGTATCACTCTGGCTGCAACAAACAATTTTGAAACTGTTTATCCTACAAAGCTGCAGGCTTTATTTGATACAGACATATGAAAGATTACAGTTTGAGAGTGCTCAATATTAAGGGTGTTTGTACCCCGTTACCTGCTCTCACCCACAACTCCACCTTTAATTAAATAAATAACTGAACCTTGACTAAACAAGCGCTCTTCAAATTGGCCTCAAATCTCTAATGGTTGACATGCGCTGTGTACTTTCACATTATCACTCTTGTAGGTTAGAGGGTCATCTCACTGTCTGCAATGATTATACCAGAAGAAAACAGATCCCAAAATGCACTGGCGCAATCGTCATTGTAGCGTTGCAGAGAGAGTGTAACTGGTTCAGGTTCAGGGACGTAACCAGGAGCAATGAAGCATAAACAACTTGGAAGCCTCAGTTTAGTAAGGTAATAAAGGTTGCAGCAAGACTACTGGACAACTGATGGCTACCGCTGAAGAGTATACGAGAGGACGTTTGGCAAAGGTGGATCTCATTAACATTTATTTCAGTCCTCACAGGCTCACATAATATGAAAAATTGTTGGCATTTTCCAATCTCCTTTTGCCACCAAATTTAATAAAATAATAAAGTGTAAGTATTTCAGTTTTTATTTTAGTGAAAAACAATTAATGTTCATCTCATAACAGCAATTTATAAAACAATGTGATAATACTATTCAGTTTAACCATAACTAGATATAAAGTTATATTTTTACAGTGTTTAGAGTGAGAACAGGCTTAAATCCAACTTTTTCTAAGTTTATTGTGTTTTGTCAAACCCTTTATAAGTCTAGATTTTTTCTTGTACCTTTCAGGAAAAACAACTGTATGGTGTGTATGACTAGACTGCTATTACAAAGTTGGAAACTGAATGGGCCGGCATCACCAGGCTCGGGGGCGAATGAATGGCCCAGTCGTCACCAGGCTCGGGGGCGGATGAATGGGCCTGTCGTCACCAGGCTCGGGGGCGGATGAATGGGCCGGTCGTCACCAGGCTCGGGGGCGGATGGTCGTCACCAGGCTCGGGGCGGATGGTCGTCACCAGGCTCGGGGGCGGATGAATGGGAAGGTCGTCACCAGGCTCGGGGGCGAATGAATGGGACGGTCGTCACCAGGCTCGGGGGCGAATGAATGGGACGGTCGTCACCAGGCTCGGGGGCGAATGAATGGGACGGTCGTCACCAGGCTCGGGGGCGGATGGTCGTCACCAGGCTCGGGGCGGATGGTCGTCACCAGGCTCGGGGGCGGATGAATGGGAAGGTCGTCACCAGGCTCGGGGGCGAATGAATGGGACGGTCGTCACCAGGCTCGGGGGCGAATGAATGGGACGGTCGTCACCAGGCTCGAGGGGCGAATGAATGGGACGGTCGTCACCAGGCTCGGGGGCGGATGAATGGGCCGGTCGTCACCAGGCTTGGGGGCGGATGAATGGGCCGGTCGTCACCAGGCTCGGGGGCGGATGAATGGGCCGGTCGTCACCAGGCTCGGATGAATGGGCCGGTCGTCACCAGGCTCGGGGGTGGATGAATGGGCCGGTCGTCACCAGGCTCGGGGGCGGATGAATGGGCCGGTCGTCACCAGGCTCGGGGGCGGATGAATGGGCCGGTCGTCACCAGGCTCGGGGGCGGATGAATGGGCCGGTCGTCACCAGGCTCGGGGGCGGATGAATGGGCCGGCCGTCACCAGGCTCGGGGGCGGATGAATGGGCCGGCCGTCACCAGGCTCGGGGGCGGATGGTCGTCACCAGGCTCGGGGGCGGATGGTCGTCACCAGGCTCGGGGGCGGATGGTCGTCACCAGGCTCGGGGGCGGATGAATGGGCCGGCCGTCACCAGGCTCGGGGGCGGATGGTCGTCACCAGGCTCGGGGGCGGATGGTCGTCACCAGGCTCGGGGGCGGATGGTCGTCACCAGGCTCGGGGGCGGATGGTCGTCACCAGGCTCGGGGGCGGATGGTCGTCACCAGGCTCGGGGGCGGATGGTCGTCACCAGGCTCGGGGGCGGATGGTCGTCACCAGGCTCGGGGGCGGATGGTCGTCACCAGGCTCGGGGGCGGATGGTCGTCACCAGGCTCGGGGGCGGATGGTCGTCACCAGGCTCGGGGGCGGATGGTCGTCACCAGGCTCGGGGGCGGATGGTCGTCACCAGGCTCGGGGGCGGATGGTCGTCACCAGGCTCGGGGCGGATGGTCGTCACCAGGCTCAGGGGGCGGATGAATGGGACGGTCGTCACCAGGCTCAGGGGGCGGATGAATGGGACGGTCGTCACCAGGCTCAGGGGGCGGATGAATGGGACGGTCGTCACCAGGCTCAGGGGGCGGATGAATGGGACGGTCGTCACCAGGCTCAGGGGGCGGATGAATGGGACGGTCGTCACCAGGCTCAGGGGGCGGATGAATGGGACGGTCGTCACCAGGCTCAGGGGGCGGATGAATGGGACGGTCGTCACCAGGCTCAGGGGGACGGATGAATGGGCCGGTCGTCACCAGGCTCGGGGGCGGATGAATGGGCCGGTCGTCACCAGGCTCGGGGGGCGAATGAATGGGCCGGTCGTCACCAGGCTCGGGGGGCGAATGAATGGGCCGGTCGTCACCAGGCTCGGGGGGCGAATGAATGGGCCGGTCGTCACCAGGCTCGGGGGGCGAATGAATGGGACGGTCGTCACCAGGCTCGGGGGCGAATGAATGGGACGGTCGTCACCAGGCTCGGGGGCGAATGAATGGGACGGTCGTCACCAGGCTCGGGGGCGAATGAATGGGACGGTCGTCACCAGGCTCGGGGGCGAATGAATGGGACGGTCGTCACCAGGCTCGGGGGCGAATGAATGGGACGGTCGTCACCAGGCTCGGGGGCGAATGAATGGGACGGTCGTCACCAGGCTCGGGGGCGAATGAATGGGACGGTCGTCACCAGGCTCGGGGGCGAATGAATGGGACGGTCGTCACCAGGCTCGGGGGCGAATGAATGGGACGGTCGTCACCAGGCTCGGGGAGAATGAATAGGCAACTATTACAGGGGTCAGGGAATAATATTTTTAAAGCCCCAGATGAGTACTGTTTGTGTGCCTGTATAACAAGCAGTGTGGGGGAAATGAGCAGAGTGAACCCAGTTAGTGTCAGTGGAAAGGTTAACATATCAGCACTGGTATCATTAGGACTTTACCCTCAGAGTGATCTAAGTACATATCAGTGGCGTGATGACATTATAATGCTGGGAGTTACACTGAGGAGGACAGTCCCAGCATCCAGGGACATTGCATGTGCATGGATCACTGCAGAGCTATAACCAGAGAGCAGTCCCTGTATGGGATGATGTTAGGCCTGTCTGTCTATGGCTCTGTGACATTATTTATAGCTGCCAGTTACTTTGTATCACTCTGCCAGTCTTCCCTACTTTGTACTGCCTACTTCTCACCTCTCAGCTGTTCAACCACTTCGCATTCCTAGTGACTTTGTCCCTCTGCGGCCCCCATATCTCGGTATTAATGCCCTCATTCTTCTCAGGCTCAGCGGATTTAGACCACGTCTGAAGCACGATCTATAGAGGTGGTGTTAGGGCCCCCGCTGACATCTCACATACTCTTTCTCTCCCCCTTTCCCCTTACCTCATAGTGTTTCATGGTCCCGCCGGACGCTGCAGCACAATACACAGTTTGTCGCTACCTGCTTGAACTCCAAGCAAGGAGCGGGGTCAAATGATTGACAGGGTGACGGCCTGCGGGTACCCCAATCAGCTTCACGAGCCCGTGGCGGGTGGGCGGTGCCACCGCAAAAATAGCCAATTAGAGCGCGTGCGGCTTTGTATAGGTGGAATCAGAGTAAGGTGCAGTGGGCGGGAATAGTGGGATGACCTGCTTGATTGATGGCGACACAGCCAATGGTGGCGACGGATCAGGTTCTTGCCGACCTCCAGCCAAGAGGCTTGGGGAGGGGGCGGTGACGGTCAACTGTCACATGCTATTTGTGGCGCTAATACCATGGAGGGGGCTGGGTGTGTGACACTTGCGGGCGGTGGCTATGGGGTCGCGTAGGAACCAGGGCGACCAATCCTGGAAAATAGGTTTTTACTGACTGTACTGACAATGATAAAAATTGCTGACAGCTAGCATTTATTATTGGTATTCATTATGCCATAGCTAAATGTGTAAAAAAAAATGACAGTAGATAAAGCATCAACAACAGTAGAGGGCTTTCCTGTTTATTTTTATATTTTCAAAAGTGTTACACTTTTGTTTATAATATATATATATATATATATATATATCATACTTGCCAACTCTCCCGGAATGTCCGGGAGACTCCCGCATTTTGTGAGAGTCTCCCGGGCGAGTGTGGCAATCTCCCGAATTCTGCCCACTTCACTAGGAAGTGCCCCACTTCCTAGTGAAGTGGGCAGAATTAGATCCCAAACGCCGCGATTCCCGGTGAATCGCGGCGTTTGGCCCCGCCCCCGCTGTCAAATGACGCAATTTGCGTCATGACGTCACAGGGGGCGGGGCCGAAATGACGCGATTTCGGCCACCCCGCCCCTTCACGCCCCCCTCCACTGGCTGGCTCCCGGAAGGGAGCTGAAGAAAGTAGGTAAGTATGATATATATATATATATATATATATATAGGTTTATACTGTTGTTTATCATTATATTATATATCGTGTTATATTTGTGTTCATATTTATTTTATATATAGTGTTATATGCGTATCATTTAATATTATATACTAGTGTATGTCTGTTTATCGTTATATTGTACACCGATCAGCCCCAACATTAAAACCACTGACAAGTGGGATATATTAGGTAGCAAGTGATCAGTCAGTTCTTGAAGCTGATGTGTTGGAAGCAGAAAAAATGGGCACGTGTAAGGATATGACCAATTCTGACAAGTTGTTATGGCTAGACAACTGGGGCAGAGCATCTCCAAAACGGCAGGCCAAAAAGTGGTCAAAGGAGGGACAACCAGTGAGCCGGTGACAGGGTCATGGGAACCCAGTATTCATTGATGCACATGGGGAGCGAAGGGTAGCCCGTCTTTTCCAGTTCCACAGAAGAGCTACCATAGCACAAATAGCTGAAAAAGTTAATGTTGGTTATGATAGAGAGGTGTCAGAGCACACAGTGCATCTCCACTTTTTATATATGGGGTCAGAGTGCTCCTGCTGACTGCTGTCCACCGCCAAAAGCGCCTACATTGGGTAAGTGAGTGCCAGAGCTGGACCATGGAGCAATGGAAGAAGGTGGCCTGGACTGATTAATTTAATTTTCTTTTACATCATGTGGATAGCCAGGTGCATGTGCGTCGTTTACCTGGGGAAGAGATGGCACCAGGATGCACTATGGGAAGAAGGCAAGCTGGTGGAGGCATTGTGATGCTTTGGGCAATGTTCTGCTGGGAAACCTTGTGTCCTGGCATTCATGTGGATGTTACTTTGACACGTAACAACTACCTAAACATTGTTGCAGACCAAGTATACCCCTTTATAATAACGGTATTCCCTGATGGCAGTGGCCTCTTTCAGCAGGATAGTGTGCTCTGCAAAATTTGTTCAGGAACGATCTGAGGAACATGACTGTCAGGCGCCGTCCGCACGGCCGCCTGACTGCCTGACCGCGCGTCTGGTTGCTATGCAACCAGACGCATCACTTCCGGATTCCCCCTGCCATCTGACCCCTTGCTGTATGACGCGCCCCGTTGCTAGGCAACGGGACGCTATGTAGGATTCCCGGCGGCAGGTATGACAGCGCTGCAGCGCTGATGCTGATTGGATCACCACACTATTTAAACCTCTTCCTGCCCTCTAATCAGTGCCAGAGTATCAGGTCTTCCTGTCTCCAGCGTTTGTGTGTACCAGTTGCTGTATTTGTTCCTGACATTCCTCGTGCTGCTTGTGACCCTTTTGACCCGGACCGTTTGACCACCCCTATCTGGATTCTGCCTTTGTACTGCACTCCCTGAAAGTTACCGACCCGGCTTGCCTCACCATTCTTCTGGATTTCCCTTTGTACCTCCTCTACCTGAACGTTGCTGAACCGGCCTGTCTGACACCCCCTTGTATCTCGCTGTGGACTCTAGGAAGGACCGCGACCTGCGTGTCCCTGCAGCGGAGTCCATACTTCCTTGCGGGGGTTCCTGGTGAATACCAGGGGCACGTTAGACTCCACGCGCCTTCCTCTGAGTTGCGCCAACAACAGCAGGTACCCACTACCAGTCATACACCCACTATCAGTCGTGACAATGACAAAGAGATCAAGGTGTTGACTTGGCCTCCAAGTTGCCCAAGATCTCAATTGGATTGTGCAACTGTGGGATGTGCTGGAAAAACAAGTTTGAGCCATGGAGGCCCCACCTTACAACTTACAGGACTTAAAGGATCTGCTGTTAATGCCTTGGTGTCAGAGCTGTTTTGGCGGCACAAGGGGGGCCTACACAGTATTAGGCAGCTGATTTTAATGTTGTGGCTAATCAGTGTATATAACACTATACTTCTATTTGTCATTATATTATATATAGCTTTGTTCTTCTGTTAATATTGGGTTATACTTGTGCTTAACATTATGTTATATGATATGTATAGAGTTATACTTCCAGGACTCCATCTCCTTAGGCAATTTGACTGTTATATGTGCCCCAAGTGATGTAACTGCCACATCATGTTAATATTATTATTATTATTAATTTTTATTTATAGGGCGCCACTAGGTATCCGTAGCGCCGTACAGGGACAGACAGAAACACGATACAGGGTGAGACAGCACAGTACAGTTCACAGAAATCACAGTAACTCAGAAGCTCAATGAACAGCTAGATTAGAGGTGAGAGCCCCCAGCGGGGTAGAGACAGGGGCCGGAGGACCTCGCGGAGGAGACAAGGAGCTGGAGAGCAGAGTTAAGGTGGTGGAGAACAGAAGGAGAGGAGGCCCTGCTTGGAGGAGCGTACAATCTAAGGGGAGGGTAGGACGGACAGAGACACAATGGTAGGAGGAGGGAATGGGGATGACGGAGGGGGGGGAGAGGAGAATGAAAAGGAGGGAAGTAGGAGGGGGACAGGAGAGGGAGGGGGGTAGGGGGAGACTGGGAGGAAGTCAATGGGTGGGGGACTGAAGGGCTTTAAGGAAGAGGTGGGTTTTTAAGGCCCGTTTGAAGCTGGACAAGTTGGGGGAAGTTCTGATCGAGCGGGGGAGCTGGTTCCAGTGGAGGGGGGCAGCGCGGGAGAAGTCTTGGATGCGAGCATGGGAGGAGGTAACCAGGGGGGAAGAGAAGCGGCGGTCGTTAGCCGAACGAAGAGGGCGGGATGGAGCGTGAATGGAGATGAGGTTGGAGATGTAGGGAGCAGTGGAGTTGGAGAGGGCCTTAAAAGTAAGAGTGAGGAGCTTGAACACGATTCTGTAGGGGATGGGGAGCCAGTGGAGGGATTGGTAGAGGGGGGAGACAGAAGAGGAGCGGCGAGAAAGGAAAATGAGCCGAGCGGCTGCATTGAGTGGGGAGCGAGATGAGAGCGGGGGAGGCCAGTAAGGAGGAGGTTACAGTAGTCCAAGCTGGAGATAATAAGAGAGTGGACAAGGGCTTTGGTGGCATCTTGGGAGAGGAAGGGCCGAATACGTGCGATGTTGCGCAGCTGGAAGCGGCAAGATTTGGCGAGAGAGAGGATGTGAGGGACAAAGGAGAGAGAGGAGTCCAGGGTGACGCCGAGGCAGCGAAGTTGAGAAACAGGGGAAATAGAGGGGTTGAGAGCGGTGATAGAAAGGTCGGAAGGGCAGGGGGAGTGAGTGGGGGGAAAGACAATAAGTTCGGTTTTTGTGAGATTGAGTTTGAGGAATCTAGAGGACATCCAGGAGGTGATGGCAGAGAGGCAGACGGACACCCTGGAGAGGAGGGAGGGAGAGAGATCGGGAGAGGAAAGGTAGAGTTGGGTGTCATCCGTATAGAGGTGGTACTTGACACCAAAGGAGCTGATGAGTTCACCGAGGGAAGAGGTGTAAAGGGAGAACAGTAGGGGTCCGAGAACAGAGCCTTGGGGAACCCCTACTGGAAGAGAGGAGGGGGGGAGATAGATCCGGAGGTGGAGACGGAGAAGGTACGGCCAGCAAGGTAAGAGGTGAACCAGGACAGGGCGGAGCCGGAGAGGCCAAAGGATTGAAGGGTGTGGAGCAAGAGCGGGTGGTCAACGGTGTCGAAGGCCGCTGAGAGATCCAAGAGAATGAGAAGGGAGAAGTGGCCCCTAGCTTTGGCAGAGAGGAGATCGTTGGTGACTATGGCCAGGGCAGTTTCGGTGGAGTGGAGGGGGCGGAAGCCAGATTGGAGAGGATCGAGAAGGGAGTGATCAGAGAGGTAGGTGGAGAGGCGGCTGCAGACGAGCCTCTCAAGTATTTTGGAGGCAAAAGGGAGAAGAGAGATGGGGCGATAGTTGGAGAGAGAGGTGGGGTCAAGATGAGGTTTCTTAAGAATGGGGGATACAAGAGCGTGTTTGAAGGAGGAGGGGAAGATGCCGGTGGAGAGGGAGAGGTTGAAGAGGTGGGAGCAGGTGGCGGGGGAAAGGGAGCGAAGGAGGTGGGAGGGGATGGGGGACAGGAAGACGGAGGAGAGGATGAGATGAGAGAGTGGACTTCTCCCGTAGCGGGGCGGAAGGAGAAGAGGGAGTGGTGGCGAGAGGGAGAGGGAGGGTGGGGGCGGGTGAGGGGAGGAGGAGATTTTGAGACGGATGGCCTCGATTTTAGAGGAGAAGAAGGAGGCAAAGTCAGTGGCGGTCAGAGAGGAGGGGCGGGGGGGGAGAGGAGGGTGCGGAAGGTGGTGAAGAGGCGGCGGGGGTTGGAGGACTGGGAGGAGATAAGGGATTTAAAGAAAGATTGTTTGGCGAGAGAGAGAGCGGAGCTATAGGAAGAGAGGATGAACTTGAAGTGGAGAAAATCAGCCAGGGAGCGGGATTTTCTCCAGTGTCGTTCAGCCGTACGGGAGCATTTTTGGAGGAAGCGAGTGAATTTGGAGTGCCAAGGCTGGGGTTGGGAGCGACGGGGTTTGACAGAGTGGGCCGGGGCGATGGCGTCAAGAGCAGAGGTGAGGGTGTGGTTGTAGAAGGAGACCGCCAGGTTGGGGCAAGCCTGGGAGGAGAGGGGAGAAAGGAGAGTGTCAAGAGTAGAGGACAGAGTAACAGGATCGAGGGTGTCAAGGTTGCGCCTGGAGTGAGTAGGAGTGGGCATGGGGAGGGGAGTGGGAGAGGAGGAGAGAGAGAAAGAGAGGAGGTGGTGGTCGGATAGAGGAAAGGAAGAGATGGAGAAGTCAGAGAGATTACAGAGGTAGGAGAAGACTAGGTCGAGGGAGTGACCGAGGCAGTGGGTGGAGGAGGAGGTCCATTGTGTGAGGCCAAGGGAGGAGGAGAGGGTGAGCAGTTTAATGGAGGCAGGGTCGGTTGGGTTGTCAATAGGGAAGTTGAAGTCGCCGAGGATGATGGAGGGGAGGTCAGAGGAGAGGTGGTGAGGAAGCCAGGCGGCGAAGTTGTCGATGAAGAGGGAGGTGGGACCAGGGGGGCGGTAGATGACGGTGACACGGAGGTGGATGGGGTAGAAGAGACGGATAGAGTGTGCTTCAAAAGAGGAGAAGGAAAGGGAGGGTTCGGGGGGGATGACCCGAAAAGAACAGGCGGGGGAGAGGAGGAAACCCACACCACCGCCTGGACGGGCTCCGGGTCTGGCGGAGTGGGTGACGGAGAGGCCACCATAGGAGAGGGCGGGGGAGGCAGTGTCGGAGAGCCAGGTTTCCGTAATGGCAAGAAGGTTAAAAGAGTTGGACAAGAAGAGATCATGGATGGCGGTGAGTTTGTTGCGGACGGATCTGGCATTCCACAGGGCACAGGAGAAAGGGAGGGAGGGAAGAGGAGAGATAGGGATGAGGTTGGCAAGGTGGGCAGACTGCTGGGGAGAGCGGGGGCAAGAGGGTGAGGTGTAGCCCCGGGAGAGGATAGGAATGACGCGTGGACAGGGGGGCATAGTGTGAGGAGGGAGAGACGCAGAGAGGAGCGAGGGAGTGAAACAGTGAACAATGGAATGGGTAACAGAGAATAATGGAGACAAAGAATGGAGTGAATTACGGTGGATAGTGGAGACAAAAACAGTCAGTAATGAGGCTAAAAGTGGAAGGGAAAAAGGAGTGGCAAAGATAACAAGGCAGAAGGGCAAGAGGAAAACAGTGGAACAATGGAGTGAGTAGCAGTGAATAATGGAGACAAAATAATGAAGTGAATTACAGAGGATAATGGAGACAAAAGTGAGATACAGAGGGTAATGGAGACAGTTGAATTTGATAAATGGATAATGGAGACAAAAGTGGAATTACAATGGATAATGAAGGCAACGGGATAATGGATAGCAGATGGAAAATGGAATGAATTACAATGGATAATGGAGACAAAAGTGAGTTACAGAGGATAATGGAGACAATTAAGTTGAATAATAGGATAATGGAGACAAAATAGAATTACAGTGTATAATGGAGGCAAATGGATAATGAAGACAAAGCAGTGAGTAATGGAGACAATGAGAAGCAGTAGGTAGCAGGAAAATTAAAGTGGAGGCAATAAGAACAGGCAATAAAACAGGAAAATAAAACCGGAAAACAGGCAATCAGACAGGAAAATAAAACCGGAAAACGGGCAATAAAACAGGAAAATAAAAGTGGAGGCGATAAAACAGACAATAAGTGGCAGTGAGCAAAGCTTGCCTAAGCGTAGCTAGAAGCCAGCCGGGGTGATAAGCCAGGCCAGGCGATGATTCCAAGATTCCAGGGAACAGTCAGGGAAGAAGCCAGAAGTATAGTCCAGGGGAACAATAGAGCAGGCCATGGACGGTACCTGGAGTGCATGGGTGAGAGTTAGTGGGGAGCCAGGAGACATCGGAGGAGGGGGGCAGCGTCCGTGGGCATCAGGGATGGCAATGGAGACAGTCCTGGGCGTGGGTGGAGGAAGCACAGAGGGTAGCTTGCAGTGTGGAGAGGCAGGCAGACCCGAAGATGGCAGGAGCGGAGCTCAGCTGTAGCGTGCTGGAGGCAGAGCGGGGACCAAGGATGGAGCCCGGGATCCACGAGGAAGAGGGCTCCGACGGGACCAGCGGAGGGAACACTGGAATCTTCAGGGCAGGCCGAGGACCAGGCAGCTGAAGACGTGGCAGACTCTGAGCAGGGGTGAGCCGAAGCGGGCAACAAGGCCGGAGTCGGGGACCGGAAGTAGTCCTGAGTGTGGAGGCGGTCGGCACCTGAGACCGGGGATGGAGCCGGAAGTAGGCCGCAGCTGCGAGCAGACAGCAAGGCAGGAGAATCGCCGGGCAGCAGGAGGGCAGTCCCCAGGAGTGGCGGTGCACGCTGGAGGTCAGCACAGGATCACCGGGTCAGTGGTGCACGCTGGAGGCAGACACAGGAGTAGCGGTGCACGCTGGAGGTCAGCACAGGATCGCCGGGTCGGTGGTGCACGCTGGAGGCAGACACAGGACCATTGGAGCGAGAGACGCACATCAGCAGAAGCACCGGTGGACAGACCAGCAGGGTGAGAGGCAGGTGGAGGCAGCGGGTACGAGCCGGGGTCGCCACATCAGAGTCAGGGGCCCAGGGTTAGGCCCCCAGTGGAGAGCACACCCGACACGTCCTCACAGCTCGGAGACCGGAATATCATGATTGTATGTATAATTTATGTTCGACATATAACATTGCTTTATATTGGTGTTGGTACTGGTCTGCAAAAGAGCTATAGCTACTCTGGGAAGGTCTATGATCCTGCTAGATGCAGTCTGTCTCCAGCAGAGTGAGACGCCGGGTCAAGCCACTATCGTTAGCCAGTAATGCTTTCAGAAACCTGGCTGAAGTACAGTGGAAGTGCTGGTCTTCCAGAGAGCGCTACTCTGCAGTTCAAGGGTTAATCTGTGGAACAATGCCTTACTGGCCCATTCCCCCAGTCATTAGCCTCTTTTTTGGAATAGGCCTTTGTGTGTGCTTGGGCAACCCAGACACAGCAATAGGAGTTCATGAATAAGAGGGGGCAGCGCCTGAAGAAAGATCCAGCCCTGGGAGGTAAGAATCGCCAATAAATTCTCCGGGGAAAGGTCAGAATCCAGCCTAGATGCTCAAGATGTGTCAAGCAGAGAAGCAGAAAGAGTAAAGCCTTTTTGGAGGCTGGAAGATGGGACTGCATAAGAGTCACCTTCGCGTTCAGCTTCCTCTTTTTCTGCATCCTGGAGACACCGAGCTTTATGACTGGCGTGGGCTTATGGCTTCCGCTGGACTGAATGAAGATCAGAGCGTTAGCCAGGATAGGAAAATCTTCACCCTTCATCTCTGTAGATCTTCGTGTTCACAAAATGGTGAGCAACAGTGAAGTTGAGCCAAAGTTTCGCCGGCAGCACTGGTAGAAAAGTCTCCTGAGATGGGGAGAAGCTTGAATTAGACATACCAGGTACTGTCGTGCATTTGTTCCCTCGTATATGAAACGCATAGTTCCCAAGTGATAAGTGTTTTTGTTAACTGTAGTGTGTTAATATCTATTGGACTATCTTGGTTGTGTGCCTTGTGCAAATAAACCCTATTTGTAATATAATTCAAAGATATGCCTGGATGAGTATTATGTTTCCACATAGAGGGTACTGAGCGCAGGTGGTAGGCTGAAGATAGCCCATTAGGGTGACCTGTCAGTTGCGGGAGTTGTTGCCGGTTACTACTGGTCAAACTTCATCAGTTAGCTAGGGCAAAATAGCCATAGTATTCTTTATGTTTATACATTGGGTGGCATTTATAAAAAGTGATGCACAGGTAGCTGCAAAACTGCTGTGGATGACCACGTGTTGCCTAGGACCAGTTTACCATAAATTTTCTCAGGGCTTCTGCATAGTAAAATTTAAACTTGAAACACACCCATGTGATCTATAGTCTACCCAAGTCGTAAAACTTGCCTCTTCCCTTTAGGTCCAAAATAAGGTAATACAGTTATAAGAACATATATATATATATATATATATATATATATATATATATATATATATATATCAACCTGATAATTTGGGTTCATCACACATGGTCGGAGCCCAAAGCACAGATTGACACTATTGCAGGTGAATCTCTCCTTTAGACAAGATTATGATTTATCACCTTTGCTGAGGCTTTTTCTCACACCTTTGACAAAACTTTTTTGGTACTTTTTGGGCTGGTCATATTTGAAACTTAATGTTAGCCATTTTTCTGTGAAGTACTCACACAACTCAGATCCTATTTTATCAAGAAGTAGACCAAATACCATGTTTTATAACACCTGGCACTGTAGAGAAACCTCCAAAATGGGCAAAGAAGTGTTTGGTTGTTTTTTTCTATTAAAATGGCAAGAAAGTGAACTGACAATGTGTTTTTTCCTTTCTAAACTCCACTGATAACACATACCCAATTATCTTTCCAAAACAGCAAAATCAGGATTCTTTGCAAGTTTTCCTAATAAAAACAGCACTTCAGGGCAAAGATTGATTTATTTTGATAGTTTGCACTATCCTGCATATAATGCATAGCATGTAGTTAGGTAGGCCAACATGGCACACCATTTGAGAAATTAGACATCCACCACATAACTATATAACACAATATTGGAATACACAGTAGTATCCAGAAGGTGGTGCAATAGTGGAAGAAAAATAATGTTTTTCATACATCTGCTAAATAAATGCTGGAAATTGTTTACGTAACAGGGATTTATACAGCTTGCTAAATAGTTGAAGGTCTTTGGGAAAGAATGGCACCACATTTGTATGGATTGTGTTCGCATAGGAGGTACCAGGAGGATACATATGTACCTAGCATTGTTTTGTGATCAGATCACTCATCAAACACATATAGAACATCATTATTTGAAAGAGGGGAACTTTTCTTTCAAATTAGCCATCCTCATGTCAGTAGGATCACATAAGGGGGAAATTATAGCACTTTTAGATTCTCCTCTCATCCCTGGTCTCTTTCTTTCTGTAATTGGTGAAAGACAGATGCTTTAACATCATTGTACGTGCTGATATCACTGGGCTCGGCCCCTTCACTTGACGTCATTAACAAATACTGCCCTGATTGACCATTGAATTAATTTTTTTTCCCCCGGAACTCCATGCCCTGCTGCAGACAAGTGGGTCTCTTCCTTTTGCAGTCATGGGGTACATCTGCAGTACAAGTCCAGCTTATCTTTAGCAGTGAAGGGGTTAACATCTCAAAACCGTTGCACTGTCATTTCTAGAATGTAGCTTTTACAGAGAAGTGTGTGCACATGTATATTCAGTGAGCTTAAAAATGAATTTACACCCTTTGGCATTTTTAATCAATGCAGAACACTTTGTAAGGCCAAAATAACTCAAATTAAGCTTTTTCTTAATTATAAATAAAAAGTAATTGGGTAAGTATTCACTCTCTTTGCCAAGTTGCACCTAACTAAATTGGTGCCATCATTTTTCTTTAGATGTCACAATTGATTTGAAAATAAATACATCTGTATAAGATGTCCCACAGTTGGTTAGTGAATTTCCAAACAAGAGCTTCATCATCAAGACTAAAGAACATTCAAAGCAAATATGATTAAAGGTTATTAAGAAGCATCAATCAGGAAGGTTGTAAAGAAGTTTTTAAAACATTTAATATCAACTAAAGCACAGTCAAGTATGTCAGAGAAATGGAGAGACTATGGCACAACTGTAAATATACACTATATGGACAGAAGTATTCAGACGCTTGACCATTATACCAACAGGGACTGTAATGACATTGTATTGAAATACATATACTTTAATATGGAGTTGGTCCCCCTTTTGCAGCAATAACAGCTTCCACTCTTCTTGGAAAGCTTTCCACAAGATGTTGGAGTGTTTCTGTGGGAATTTGTGTCCATTCAATCTGTAGCGCATTTATGAGGTCAGGCACTGATGGACGAGAAGGCCTGTCTCACAATCTCCATTCCAGTTCATCCCAAAAGTGTTCAATGGGGTTGAGGTCAGGGCTCTATGCGGGACAGTCAAGTTCTTCCACACTGAAATCATCAAACCATGTCCTTGTAGTCCTTGATTTGTGCACTGGGGCACAGCCATGTTAGAAAAGAAAAGGGCCTTCCCCAAACTATTGCCACAAAGTTGGAAGCATAGCATTGTCCAAAATGACTTTGTAGGCTGAAGCACTAAGATTGTCATTCACTGGAAATAAGGAACCTAGCCCAAATCCTGAAAAACAGCCCCATACCATTATTCCTTCTCCCCCAAACTTCAAACTTGGCATAATGCAGTCAGGTAGATAATGTTCTCCCGGCATCTGCCAAACCCAGACTCGCCCATCTGACTGCCAAACAGAGAAGTGTGATTCGTCACTCCACATAACACATTTCCACTGCTCCACAGTCCATTGTCGGTGTGCTTCACACTATCCAAAGCTTGGCATTGCTCTTGGTGAAGCTTGCATGCAGCTGCTCAGACATGGAAACCCATTCCATTAAGCTCCCGCTACACAGATTTGGTGCTGACATTAGTGTCAGTGAAAGTTCGTAACTCTTCAGCTATGGAATCAGCAGAGCATTGGCGACCTTTACGCACCATGCGCCTTAGCAATCATTGACCCCACTCTATGATTTTATGTGGTCTTACGCTTCGTGGCTGAGTTGCTGTTCCTAAACGCTTCCACTTTCTAATAATATCATTTACAGTTGACTGTGGAATATCCAGCAGGGATGAAATTCCAAGAACCTTTGCAATACAAAAGTGGCATCCTATCACAGTACCACGCTTGAAGTCACTGAGCTCTTCAGAATGACTCATTTGTATCACAAATGTTTGCAAATTGTCACGAGCCGCGGCGGTACTCACAGCCGCCGCAGCTCGCTTCCTGTCTACTCCAACGTCCAGGCCGTCACCATGACGACCGGGACGTCACTTCCCTCCAACTCCCAACCGTTGCCAAGGCAACGGTCGGACGCCTCCTCAGCGCCGCGTCCCGGCAGCCGGGCGCGCATGCGCTTTAGGGACAGTTAATCAAGATTCAGCCTGTGGCTGAATTAGCAGGCATTAGCCTGCAAGTGTGATTTCAGGGCTAAGTCCTGATTGGTCATTGTAGGGTCTGGCAATTAACCTGCAAGTGTGGCTTTGCCAAGGGGCAGGTTTCTGATTGGCTGTGGGTTGTATTTAAGGCAATGAGGTCTGCTGCCTCATTGCCGGTTATAGCTTCTGTGCTCCAGTCTGCTGACCTGATTGTTCCTGTTCTAGTCTTCTGAGACCGCTACTGATTTCCCGTGTATGACCCCTGGCTTTGAATTGGACTTCGCTCTTGTTTCCTGTGACCCTGATCTCTGGCCTGTTTACCGGTTCTGCTATTTGCCTGTGACCCCCGACCTCAGCTTGTTTACCGATACTGTTGTCTGCTGCCGGCCCTTGACCTCTGCGTGGACCTGACTCTTCTTGCCTGGGTTCTCCCCAGCCGGTACACACTTCACGACCCTCTGTCAGTCTGCGGCCCAGTCTGTCCCCACCATCAGGGGCTCCAGTGAACACCTGATTGGCAGAGTAGATTCCGGGTTGTGTTGTGCCGGCTAGAGGGGTTCCTAACACAAATGGAAACAGCATGGCTAGGTGCTTGATTTTATATAATTCTGGCAACAGGTCTGATTGAAACACCTCAATTCAATAATTAACAGGTGTGGCCAAATACTTTTGTCCATATAGTGTATTTAGAATAGACAGTCTTTCAAAACAGAGCAACTCTGACAATATTCCAGAGGACTGTATAAGAGAGAGGGCAGCAATAGGCTGGGCATTTCACAAATTACTTTATGGCATAGTAAAAAATAGAAAACCATTGTTTAAAAAAATCCACATGAAGTCTTGTCTGGAGTTCACTAGAAAGCAGGCTCTGATGAGATCTAAATTGAACTTTTGAACTCAACACTGAACGATATATTTGATAATCCTAACATGAAATCATTTCAAGAACACTCCCCACCACCACGGTGGTGGGAGCTTAGTGCCAAAGGGATGTTTCTCTATTTCAGGAATTGAAAAACTTAACAAAATATAGTGCAAAGTGGATAATGCAAAATAGACAAACCTCAGAGGAAACCCTGCTGTCATCTGCAGGAGATCGAAGGTTTGGGAGAAAATGTGTTTTCAAGCAGAACAATGACAAAAGCCACATTGGAGTAGATTAAATACAAAATAATGTCCTATAGTGACCCAGTAAAAGTCAAATACTTGTGTAGTGAATTGTCTACCTTATTTGAGAAAAAGTTTTAGAATTGTGTTTTTTGTATTTGACATTTCAGAGTTTTGTTTTGTTTTTTTAAAAATAAATTTTATTGAGTTTTACAATACAGAAAATAAGGGAAACAGGCAATATAGGTGAAACAAAACCGCAATGAAGTTTCCACGTTATGTAAGCAGCATATTATTGTTGATATAGGGAGACAAAAGGCAATTTTAGGGAGAGATGGAAGAAGGGAGGAGAAAGAGGAAAGGATAGGAGTAAGAGGGGCAGGGGAAATCACTAGCCAAAGAGAAGAGAAGAAAAGTGAGATGAGGATGATGATCCATGACAGGGTTACATATTCGTGGTTAGGGCATAAAGGCCTTAAAATGCAAGAGGAGGAGAGGCTCCATGATACTCGGTCCAAGGACTCCAGACCTTATCGAATTGGACATGAGTGTGGAGGAAAATGCTAGTAATGTACTCCATATGATATACATGCCAAATACGGCTGATAACCGAGGGCAGGGAGGGTGGACTCTGGTTTTTCCAAAGAAGGACAATTTGGCATCTAGCAGCACTAAGTATGTGTGTAATAAGTTTCTGAGTTGATTTTGAAATCTTGGGAATAGAGCGGGGGAGTAGAGAATACGAAAGAGATGGAGGAAGAGAAACCTGAGTAATAATGGAAATTAGCCGGTGGATCGATTCCCAGAAAGGAAGTAGTTTTGGACAGTGCCACCATATATGGGGCAGGGTACCCTCTCGACCACATTGATGCCAGCATAGCGATGAGGAGCCTGGATAAATTATGTGAAGACGATGAGGTATCAAGTACCAACGGTAAAAAATCTTGCGACAGTTTTCGCTTATCTTAACGCAGATAGAGGTCTTTGAAAGGTTCAGGCGAATCTTAGCCCATTCCCCAGGAGGGAGCGACTCCCCCATGTCCTCCTTCCATTTGAGCTCATGAGGATCCTTAGGGGGGCATTTGAATTTTACCATAAGGCGGTAGAATGTGGAAATCAAGCCCCGAGGAGCGAAGATCACAAAACGTGACCAAGGGAGAGGTTAAGTGTATATCAGTGACTGTACTTCGGATAGAGTTATAAAAATTTTGGAGTTGTAGGTATTGAAAGAAGCAGGACGAAGAGATGCGAAAGCGTGCTTGAATGTCCGCAAAAGAGGGAAAGATTTGAAGCGGCATGATGTTGGAGAGGAAGTTGATGTCACATCGCGTCCAGTAGGGGAATCGGGCGTAGAGAAGGCCGATGCTGAGGTTTCAGTCACAGAAGCAAGGAGGGAGAGGTAGTGTTTGTGAGAGCGGATTCAATATTGACCCAAACTCGCTGTCCCGGAGGAGAATGAAGTTGTACACACTGGGTGAGATGGGTAGCACAATAATATTTGAGAAAGTGGGAAACTCCCAGACCTCCTTCTTGAATAGATTTGTGAAGAGTCTGCATACGAGTTCTGGGCTTCCTAGCAGACCAGACAAATTTGGTAGCCATTTGTTGGAGGAGCTTAAAGGAGTTAGCAGGGACTTTGAGGGGTAGAGTCTGAAACAGGTATAAAAGCTGAGGAAGGATGTTCATTTTAAGAGAGTTTATTCTGCCCGTCCAGGAGATAATGAGTTTGTCCCATTTTAAAAGGTCAGTTTTAATGGCTGTAAATAAAGAGGGGAAGTTTGCCGCGTATAGCTGATCGTAGAAACGAGTGAGGTAGATCCCGAGATCTTTTAGTTTGTGGGGCTGCCATCTAAAATCAAAGCTGGTTTTGTTTGTTGACAGAAGAGTAGAGGGGATATTGAGGTCGAGAATTTCTGATTTGGAGGCATTGATTTTATAATTGGAAAGAGTGCCAAAAAGAGTGATGTCCTTGAGTAATTTTGGGAGCGATATGAGGGGGTGTGTGACTGACAAAAGGATATCATCTGCGTATAGAGATATTTTATGTTCGGAGGAACCCACCCGAACACTGGAGATATCAGGATTAATACGGATTTTGCGAGCCAGAGGTTCAATCATTAATGCGAAAAATAAGTGGGGATAATGGGCACCCCTGTCGAGTACCATTTCGAATTTCAAAGGGAGGACATGTCAGAGTATTTTATGGTGATCAGTGGTAAAATTAAAATTACAATTCCATTTTAATTTATTGATAAAAGATTTTTTTTTTTATATCCTGGTGAAAGTCAAAGTAGGTATCTGGAAATCCAGCACATGCCCCATATTAGAAACATCTGCTCAGTGATGGCATCCTACGTGAAGACAATACTATTTAATGCAGGTATCAATGGATCATAACTATGTGCAGTTCAGATGTAGACAAGGCAAGACATACGTTTTAACTGATAGTGGCATGGTAGTGGTCTTCACAAGCATATGTTTACTGGGGTTTTCTAACAACATTCCTGATTGAAAATATGTAACAAAATATTCCACATACTATGAAACTGAAAATCTGCACTGTCTGGGGAAAATCTGGAACTATGTATGTATAGTGTTCACTCACAACAGTTTTGTGTGTATCCACCATCCAAATGACATACTCTAGGGTCTGACCAACAGGCTGGCACATCTTGTGTAGAGTATCATTTTTGCTACTCAGTAAAATAAAATCTCATTACAACAGGTGGTGCTAAAAGAGGCATATGAAAGCATACCATACAATTTATCATGCCATGTCCCTAAAGAGATATGCCAACCAACGTCCCGAAAAAAACAAACACTTGACTGTATGATTGCCAGCTCGGATGAAACCCTTGCTGTTTCATGTCGATGAGGAGTCCTGGATATGGTAAAAGTAGTGGGAGTCGATGGATTCATTAAGCTAGGCATCAATGTAAGCTAAGGGTGTTAATGGCACACATTGGATCCTTTGCAAAGAAACACGAACGCCACAGGATATCTGATATTCATTGATGGCCAGGTGCATTTCTTTATGGCACCAGGGCTTCTTCAGTTCGATAATGTTCTATGTCACAACGTTTGGAATAACCTAGAATGGTACATTGGTTAGATGATATGGAATAATGCTAATCGTAGGAGAGAACAAGTATCTTAATTTGCAATACTTATAGAGCTCATTGAAGTCCAAAAAGCCAGGATTCCTTCACCAGCTTGTTGTGGTCATCCCACAATACATTTAGGCTGTTCTGATGTCAAATTGGGGGAGAAACTCTATTCACTAGAATTACCTAATAAATGGTGTACTCACTGTGTTACTATATTTCACATAATACAGGTACTGTATAGATCAACATTCTGCAACACCTTTACACTGACTCTGATTTAAAGGCTTGAATATCTTGTTACATAACCCATATGGTTTCTGACTTTTACGCCATGTCTACTCTCTTAGAGGACTATTTACGTCCAAACTTAAATTGTTCATGTTTATTGTAATTTATCGCAATTGCAATCACTTTATTTATAGGTTTCTAGGGCATGGCTGAATTTGCGAGGAGGAGAGCACAAATCCTGCTGGGAAAAGATCCGAAGATCCCTCTCTTGCGATGCTCTCGCCATTGGTTATAATGGCTAACGCATTCTTCTGATGGTGGTAGCTATCGGGATCAAGCTACTAACTTCCTAGCTTGATAATTAGGACAATATTGCAGTCTCCATAGACATCTATAGGGACTGGGTTTGTAATTAAAGATCCTAGGACCGCAGCAGATATTGGAAATATCTGCTGTGGTCCTCCATTAATAAATGGCCTTGTTACTATTCCTATGCTTTAATTCCCTGAAAACTGCAATTTTCAGGGGATTATAGGTTGTTAAATAGACCCAATAGGGAGCCTACTACTATGTGATACCTTGCTGGGACTACATTTTCAGCTTATTCCTCCCTGTACTGTTGTATGAGTAAAGACTCAAACCTAGGCTGGTTTCTGTATAATAACAAGGCTTTCATTGAATGGCATACCACCAAAAGGCTATATCACCTATACCATTTAAAACATAAAATAGCCTTACTGGGCTTGGGGTAACATTCAGAGGGAACCATTCACAGAGAGGAAACCACCCTGTATTGCTTGGTGCTATAGTAGGGACTGAGACAATATTGTCCAGATTGCTTTTGTCTTACTATCGGTATAACAGTGTCCAGGAGTTGTAATCATTTGCCAGTCCAGCCTCAAACAGCCATTGTCCTTCTTGGACTCAGATTGCTATTCCTCAAGGGGAGACAACGGCAAATGATTACTTTATTGTGGGGAGGGCTTGGTTCCCTTCCCAATTTAACCTGATATAGTCAAAACCTGAGATCTGGTCTTCAGGAGAACCTCTATGTGGGCTTGGCCCCTATCCATTGGGACTGTCACTTGCAAAGGGGAGAACAGTGATTTGTCTCTTTTAGAAACACGAATACTGTGACCCACAGGAAGTGGCACTGCTGTACACTTTACCCTGGGTGATTCCAGCTCTTTTGGACATGAGGTTGGTAGAGACATAGCAACACATTAAAATTTAACCATATAGATATTTAAGAACTCCGAAGATGTCCATTTCCTTCTTCTGGCTAGAGGGGATCCCCTATAGGCTTAACATTTATTAACAGTGCCTGTCATCACGTGTTTCCTAGTGTTTAATATTAACCAATTGATCATGATTACTTCCCATGGTACAGTTGCCAGGTTCACTTCTCAGTAGCAGATCTTATGATGTATGCAATATAAGTTGAACCCAGTAATTGTGGCATGTTGTCTTACGTGTAATTACATTCCATTAGGGTTGTAATTCTTCAAAATGTAGTGTTTGCGGTTATATAAACGAAGCAAGTAGCATAACACTGGACAACCAGAAAAGAATTATTGAACCATGCACCTGACTGCAAATTAGCTAAAGGGTCGAACCACAGATCCTTGGTTCTTTCATTAGCATGTTCTATCTATGATAGATCCTAGTCTCTGTGTAAAAATAGCAAATCCTGTGGTCAATGAGAAGACCACAAAATCAATGGTGAGTATAACACTTTCCTGCTTAGTTCTTTTGTTTCTTATTCCCAATGTTTAGTCATTCTATCTTCTATTTAGATTACTTAAACTGGCAATCCCTGCTGTAATCTTGGGCATAGACCTTATATTGCAGCAAGTGTGGTGGGCAAAATGATTTTGGGTATTTTTCAGATTGAAAGATGTTGGTAAATGTGGTCAAAAGATGACAGTTATTGGTCATCGGGGCCTATTCAAGTCCAAACACAACTTGCATGAAGTTGCATTTTAAAAAAGAGCACAGAACATGTGAATAGTTCCGACAGTATTTAAATACAAGATACATTTCCATTTGAATCTGAGTGTATACTTCTCCTACTCAGAACTTGCCATAAGTAGACACACAGAACAGACTGCAGTATACACACAAGCATATGTTTAATAACAGGTCACATAAAAACACATATAAAAAAAATGATCATTAAATAACAACTGTTATCAGTATAAGCATTTACAGATATATTACATTTCAAATATAATTTGTACATTTTTTACATTAATTACAAAAATAAATATGCTTTCAATGCATACTGTACATACAATGTGTTTATATAGTCAATCTTAGTTGTATGCAGTTGTTTTGTGATAGCTAGTGGCACGCATACATGTAACTTTTAAAGCAAAGACTTTGCCTTGTCAGTTATTACTATCATTTGTCATTTACACCTGCTCTGTAGTGGGTGCAAATGACAATGCTGAAAGCAAGCGCTCTTAAAAGAAACCCAGGACTGAGTCACATCTGTATCAGACTGCCCTTACTGTACATTTTTTTTTAGAACTGATCTGCAACTCTGAGATTTCAAGCAGGGCGCTTAGATATAAAAAGGATTTTATGGTAAACTGTGATACCTAATCCCATGCAGGATTTTTTGTATTTTTCCACATAGATGTATAACAATTTCTAACTAGTTCCAGGGCTGTTCCTTCTGTTCCTATTATTAGGTGAATAGGGCACATTTGTGTAGACAAATTTCTCACCTTGCCTCTCAGCCTGCAGCATAACACCCCACCTACCCCATTCCTTGTACCCCTCATGTAAGGGTAGCTTTATCAAACCTTTTAAAAAGAAAAAGTGGAGGTGTAGCCCATAGCAACCAATCAGATTCTAGCTATCATTTATTGGAGGTGCGCACCGAAGAATTTGACCGGACATGCTGATTGCCGGAACCACGTTCATACTGAGAAGGTAAATCCTTTATGTATGATTTGAGTAAATGCCACACGCTGATGTTAAGATTCATCAAGCCATTGAAGAGCATTATCGGACCCGCTGATTGCCGGAGTCATGTTCATACTGAGAAGTTAAATCCTTTATGTATGCTTTGAATAACGTTACACGTTGACATTAAGATCTACTGAGTAACTTTTGGAGACACACATTGGAATCTTTATTATTTAGCCGCTATAGCGGTAAGAAGATTTACCTACCAGCTCCGCTGACATCAGTTACTTCAGCTATTATATACAACAGCTTATGTGAGATTTCTGTGTTGGCGGTAATAAAGGCACAAAAGAACTGATTTTTTTCATCTATACGGAAATGCAATATTTCGAATGTATAATAAGGAAAATTTTTTTTTTTACATATACACCTAATAATTAACATCAAATATTGGTGTATTATTTGGATCTGAACGCAAACTTACATCTTCTATATCCATCTTTATATAAGTGAGAGATTACATATAGATCTCATTAGGAATTATTGGACACTCATCCAGAGTTATAACCAATTTATTATATACATTTTGTATAAAGATGCTATTATCGTTTTACAATATACAGCCCACTGTGATATGTATTGAATACATCTGATTTTTTATTGTGTTGTAGATATTTTATTCTTGGCCAAGAATTTTTTGTATGTTTGTATCAATTGATTTTTATTCAAGTGATAGTAATCAGTCCTCATTTTCTGTACATACTTATGTGCATTAGCTAGAATTAATAAAATATATCAACGGTTATTCTGCGCATTTCTAATGTTTTTGTTTTGGCTATCATTTATTTAGTACAAACCCAAATCTACTCAAACACGCCCACTTTCTGAGAAGGCCCTCTTGCTTTCCTGCAAGCTGCACACCTTTTGTGATCTGTAAATGTGGACTACCCCTTGAGGTTGGGATAGTTGGGACGTATGTACCAACATGTACGATCGAGGGGTCGTTTTGGGATAATCGTTGCCTGATATTGTAGCAGATATCACAGCATGTGTTACCAGCGTTATAAAGACCTGTTACAGTCTCTTCTAATGAAGGAGTAAAGGAAAGTGCCTGTAAAAACTAGGGATTTTTCACATTTACATGAGAAAACGCTGGATTTCCTGAAGAAAATGTGTTAAATGCAGCTTTAATATTAATTTCCATCAGAAGGCAGCAGAAATATACATATATATATATATATATATATATATATATATATATATATATATATAGCATAAGTACGACTTTTGTGAGTGATTTATTTCTATGATGCCGTTGTCTGAGCAGGGCACTTCATATACCATGCTCTCATTTGCAGAAAAATATTGGCGTTGCAATCAGTTGCATAGTTTTGGAGTATGACGCAAAACATCCGCCTGCCCTTTACAACAGTTTATTACCATTGTCTTCTGGAAAATGTGACAGTTGGCAATACACCTGTACACCTGCTGATTGCTCTGGAATCTGTGACAGTTAGTGAACTCTCCCTGTGCACCTGCTGGGTGACTTGGAACAGGTGACCTGCTGGGTGGTCTGGAAACTGTGACAGTTATTTGCAGCCATATATATCAAGGCGACCATGGCCAGCAATGTCACTTCGATGGAAGAAGTTATACATATATTGTAGTGCTTAAAGAAATTCTTTAGTTCCTTTAATACAGTGATTAATAATATAGGGCCTGATTCATTAAGGTTCTTAAATGAAGAGGATTCTCATTTCAGTCTCCTGGACAAAACCATGTTACAATGGAAGGGGTGCAAATAAGTGTTCTGTTTTACACATAAGTTAAATACTGACTGTTTTTTCATGTAACACACAAATATCAACTTTAAATTTCAGTGTACAAATAAGCTATCAAGTATTTGTGTGCTACATGAAAAAACAGTCAGTATTTAACTTATGTGTAAAACAGAACACTTATTTGCACCCCTTCCATTGTAACATGGTTTTGTCCAGGAGACTGAAATGAGTATCCTCTCCATTTGAGATCCTTAATGAATCAGGCCCATAGTTATTTATTCATTGTACTCCATTGTTAAAATTTCTACATGTAATGTAGTGTATAAAAAAAGTTATTGAATTCAGTTAATAAAGTAATTTAGTCATTACATTTCAGTTTAATTTTAAGGCAGTTACCGACGGGGTTAAGAAATGATTTCTAATAAAGGTGTTATTAATCCAGGTATCTATCTTTGTAATAGAAAAAAAATGAAAAGGCCAAATCTCTCAATAAGTCTGACCCCTATCATTTGTAGGGTACTCCCCTGTGGTAGCTAACTGCTTGCTCTAATCTGCAAGGAGTGCTGCAGCAGTGCAATCAGATGCTTTTGTGGGTGAGTATCCCAGAAACACAAGAGATGCCAAGGTGCAGGACTCCCATGGTTTCTACAGTTGGCGTTGGGCTTTGTTAAAGCAAAAAAGTCTAACGAGTTCCCCTTTAAAAGAAAAGTTTAATTTTAAGGTAGACAACCCCAGCTTATAAACAGGATATATGATTTCCATTAAGCTAACGCAATTTCTAATCAACACCTCTCATGTGAACCAATTGTCACATTAATAAAAAGCAAGTAATCTATTCTAAGAGTATGTAAGGCATGATTCCAAGTGCCATTCATAGAACATGTGCAAGCAATACCCCTGTTTGAACCGCATTGGGTGAATGCTTTGAAGTGGTATTTGGCTACAGAAGATGAGCAATAGCAGAAACACAAGGGCAGAGTGCCACAATCTAAATGATAGCTCTTTGTCGAATCTAGGTAATTTGCTGGTCTTGTTTTTTGGCACATAGTGTAGCTGCTTTAGAATTACAATGAATACCACGCGTTAATAATATATGAATGTACAATAGTCCATAAAAATGAGATTGTACTTTGCATAATGAAATATTAAACTAATCCAGCAAAGCTGGTGATCCTGACTTTCCATAGCGCCAGAAGGCTGTCACACAGAGTGACCAAAAGCTTACACTTCGGAGGTTGCAGGAATCAGTACTTTTCATGAAATGTAACTAAATCCCTTGCACCATGCACTCACACATACACTGTAAATAACATATATGTCCTCACTTAAAGTTAGGAGCAAAGAAAAAAACTGTCCACATTTGCTCCTTGATTAAACATGTTGCATTGCCAGGGGTGCAAATTTATTTATTTTTATTGCATGCAGGGAAAACCGTGGTTGCTTCTACGTGTAGCACACAAATACTGAGAAGCTTTATTTTTATACTGCAAAGTAGAGTTGAGCTAGGACATGTCCTCTCCCAACTCTACATCTGTCCACATATTTTAAATCTGCCCCCTGCAGTGCAATATGGTTTTGCCAAGGTACAAATTTGCTCCTTTTTTTGCTTTGCTCCTAACAAACGTGCAGATAAATAAACACACTTAAAATAAAATTAGCTGAAATAGGAAATGGATGGTAAAACTGATTTGAACCAGGGGAAGAGGTGGTGTTACACTTGTATCCTCCTGGGGTGTAACATTACAGGCCTATAGGAAGGTCAGTATCTTAATATTGGTCCATAGGGTCACACCCAACTGTAACAGACATGTTCTTCTGGGTTGGGTACAAAATAATGATCCTCATTATTCCGACACTACTTACCCCGACGTGGAGAGACCGAAGGGCTCCTTCCCCGACCAGCGTGCAGGGCGACTTCTGTGTAAACCGACTGGAAGTCATGGCGCCAGCTGATGATGTCACTGTTAACCACGACACAGTCATCGGTGCTGTGAAGGGGGCAATGTAAGTATTACCCCCTTCACAGCATGTTGGTCAGGGAAGGAGCCCTTCGGTCTCTCCACGTCAGGGTAAGTAGTGTCAGGGTAGTCAGCATTGATATGTTGACTACCACCAGTTCTGCTGGCTAACATTAACCGGGTGACTTAGCGCCAGTGCACTGCAGCCCTGAGAAAAAAACTGCTTCAATGTGTGTTTCCTGGGGCTCTCCACCGGCCAACTGGGACATATCCTACCCCTGTAAGGACAATCGGCCCCTGGCCCCAGTGTTCCCTTAATGTCAAGAATTAAATGTTGAACGTTGGTGAGCTACATGCGTACTAGGCTAAGCTTAGTGATGATACTTTCAGTTGTGCAAGATGTGCTGTCGAGACCTATTGCAATGATCGCACATATCAAATGCTCAGTGCTGGAGGGCCGTGACCCATAAAAAGAGACACAATTGGGCTTGTGTATATGTGCTATGTCTTGCTGGCAGTCCACGTAGTACATCATGCATATGAATGTATCCATGTGCCTATGGGTGTTTTTGTGTTAGTCTGATTGTCACAAGTGTTTCTTATTCTGTCTGGACTTGGTGGAAACTCTTACGTAAAGTTGTTAATTCTGTGGTTGTATTATCAGCCACATTTCTGAACACTGGGGCGATTACATAGGACACTAGGGAGGGAGGTGTATTCTAAACAAGAGTAAACCTATACACTTTTAAATTAGTAGTTTCTATTAAATCTTTTAAGCCCAAACATACATGTTTGTCAACACACTATGGTATCTAAGCTTTAGTATAGAAGATTCAGCTCTATCCTGTCACTTGTGGAATAGTAATCTAATTTCGTTTCTCTGGGCAAGAGAGGCTTAATGAAGAGTTTCACGTCATCATGGTCTGAACCCCGATGCACTGCAAGAGGTGTGGCCACAATAACGCATTACCCACCCCCTCCCGTACTTGCCACCCAAAGGGGAGTAAATAAAAGTTGGCACATATCATCATCACCATTTATTTATATAGCGCCACTGATTCCGCAGCGCTGTACAGAACTCATTCACATCAGTCCCATTGGAGCTTACAGTCTAATTTCCCTAACATACACACACACACACACACACACACCGTGCTGCCCACATATGCACAGTACCATACAGCCTTAATATAATTTGACCTGCCCTATTCTGTTTCAAGCATCAATCATGAGTCTGGTTTACCTTCTATTTAACTGCTAGTTCTGTACAATCATGATTCAAACACTAGCTGATCCAACCAAGCTACAGATTGCTTGGTCACAGAATAGAAATAATACTGTTTAGTGTTGATGCAGCGCATGCAAAGCTTGATGGGAGAAGCAGTTTTTTGCAACAATCATTGCATATAGAGCTGTGATGTTGTTCTAGGCTGCACTTTCCCAACCAGATCTACATTTTGAAAAAATACAAAGTCAAAAATTGTTGATAGGTTTCAAAAACCTGAGTATAAAAGGTATTTCTGGGTCACAAAAATAATGGAAAATACACATATATTTGCCAAATATTATTAAAAATACTATTAAAAATGGAATTGTCCTTTAGAGTCCGATGTGTCTCTTAGCAACATGTTTAGACATATTTTTTATATTATTCAGCTTATGACCACATTATTAGAACTTATATATAGTCATTATTATGTAAACACAGCATTGGGGTAGTATATAAAGACAGATTTAGAGCTGTGTTGACATTTCCCATAATCCCTCAGTGACTCAGAATTCCTGCATGTTAGAAATTATGTGGAACACTGATTAGTTATTTAAGGCTTAGTAATTAAAGATATCTCTATTTATAGTGTTTCTGGATAGCATAAAAGACAGACACATTCCTGTCATTCTCTACTGGATACAATCATAGTTACATATCCCATATGTATAATATGCAATTTTCCTAGCAAAATGAGTCATGTACTTTATAATCCTAAAAGATTAATCTATTGTACTGCAAAGAGATACATTCCTAGCATGCAGTTTATGAAGATGCAATAGATATTGCCATAAGAAAAAATAGATACTTAAGTGCTGTGTTTATATATATATATATAATATATTGGGAGAAATTGTGTTAAGTAGGTACATTTTTCCAAGATTCCTCTTATCCAGAGTTAGTTCAGCTCCAGGCCAGCTTTTTCAGCTGCTGGTATCTATTGAAATGAGACTTTTACCGCAGCTAGTCTCTGATTCTGGTGAGACAGGAAAACCTATATGTGTAAGAGAGTTGGGGAAAATCCTGCAAAGTGAGAGTATTAGGCTGATTGCCTACTGGCATTAGGGAAACATCAGTGACACTGTATGTCAAACGCAATCACATTTGACAGACAGTGGCAAACTTTGCACTTGCGATCATTGGAAGGGTCAATGGAGAGCGCTTGGAAACAGAGAAGGCAGCATACAAAAGATGACACTGCACTGCAAACACTCCTGTCTGCAAAAGCAAGGTGTTATAGAGTCATTGGCAGAGCTGGATTAAGACTCTCGGGACCCGTGGCACGTAAGACTGGTGGCCTTTATGGTCTAAAATTAAGATCATAGGGCCATAATTCAGGAAGAGAGTTACAAACTCAATTTTTATTCATATGGGTCTAATATGCTACACGTATTAGGCCTCTTGGGGTACAAAATTAATTATGGTGCCCTCTTGATAAACTAAATTAACAATAGAATCCCTTGATGATCTTAATTAATAATAGTGCCCAATTGATTATCACAATTAATAATACCTAAATTAATAATAGAGCCCACTGATGACCTAAATTAAAAATAGTGCCCCTTGATGATCGTAATTAATGAAAGTACCTCCTTGATAATCATAATAATGGGGACCCCTTGATGATGTTATTGAATAATAGTAGCCCGTTGATGATCTTAATTAATAATGGTATCCCTTTGATGAGTGTAATTAATAACAGTGGCCACTTGATTATTCTAATTAATAATAGTGCCCCCTTGATTTTTCTAATTAATAATAGTGCCTCTTGTTAACTGTAATTAATATAAGTGCACCTTGGACGAGTGTAATTAATAATAGTGCCCCATTGATAATTGTAATAATTAATAGTATTTCCTTGATTAATATAATTAATTGTGTCATGTGTGTGAGTGTGATTAATAATAGTGCCCCCTTGAATCTCATGACATAATCATGCTGCCATGTTTAAAGGAACCAGAATCCCCTGCATGTATTTGCATCCAGGAGCAAGTGTCATCAGGGGGGTGTTAAGGCAGCAGTGGTTGTTGCCTTAACAGCCCAGAGAGCATCCGCTCATGGACAGGCATTGTCACACGGTCCACAACTAGTCCTGGGGGCTCCATGAGGTCCTCCCCCCCCACTTAATCCAAGTCTGGTATTTGGAACCAATAGCTTTCAACCCCATTCCTAACAAAGCAATTCCCAAATAAACAATATGTATAGTAACAATAATATATATAATATATATTGCAAATTGGTTTGTACACATTAAATTCTATATATTATTATAAATACAACTTCAACAATATGGATAGCAAGAGCTAGTCATTCTGGCCAAACTCTATTTGTAAGCCCCCAGGTACTGCATTGTAGGTGCAAATTACACATAGGCAGACAGTCTATGGGTAAAGGATAACAATGCTTTATTTAGGCTACACTACATTTCATATAATTATTAAAACAAGATAACTGTACTAACCTCAGTTAACATTCTGTCACAAGTTCAGAGTCAGATGTATCCTCGGGGTCTGCTTGGCTAGACACTACGCACAAAGAGGCGTAGAGTTTAATGGAGAGAGAGGTTTTCGCCAGGGATCCCCGCAAGAGAATATGGAGTTTGCGGCTCCCAGACCGCAGGTCGCAGGTCCTTTACTGGGTGACAAGCGAGACCTAGTGGAGAGCTCCGGGGCTAAGGTCTGAAGGAGGGGAGTCAGTCGGCAAGAGTATTATACAGCAGGTGGGAGAAGCGCTGACTACAAGGTAAGTGGGATAGGTGGTTCAGGGTGCGCGGGGGTGCACTAGTCTGCAGGAAGGTGAAGCTCTGAGGAGCTGGGAAGCCCTGGAGCAGGATCTGTGGGAGGTGTGACTGCAGGAGTACACTGAAGTCCAGGTAACAGATGTGATGAATCAGGGGAACACAGAGGTGTAATGGTCAGCAGATTAATATAGCGCTAAGATCCTGAAGAGCTGGAAGTCCTAGTGCAGGAACAGTAGGAGGCACAATGGTCTGCAGGAAAACACTGGAGTCCAGGTAACAGCTACGAACAATCAGGGGAACACAGGAGGATAATGGACTGCAGAGTGAGTAGCGCTAAGGTCCTGAACTGGAAGCCCTGGTGCAGGATCAGTAGGAGGCGCAACGGTGCGCAGGAGAACACTGGAGTCCAGGTAAGCAATGCAAAGAGTCAGGGGAACACAGGAGTGTAATGGTCTGCATCGTAATGTAGCACTAAGGTCCTGAAGAGCTGGAAGCCTTAGTGCAGGATCAGTAGGAGGGGCAACAGTCTGCAGGAGAACACTACCACAAATATAGGGAAACCAAAAGGAGCCAGAGGAAGGAACATTCTAACACTCCAAAATCTCACGTGGCAAAATCAAACATCTAGTAGATTGGAAGGGCTTTGGTCCTGAGGAGCGCTCCTGGGTTGATTCTCTTGTTGGGAAGCTTGGAGTGGAATTTCTTGAGTAAGGATGTAGTATGAACATCGGAGAAATCGACCCAGGAGCGCTCCTCAGGGCCAAAGCCCTTCCAATCTACTAGATGTTTGATTTTGCCTCGTGAGATTTTGGAGTCCAGAATTTGGCAAATTTTCTAACTCATCCGACTGTTGAATGACGGGAGGAGACAAAGTACCTTTGCTATAAGAGTACCGGTTGACCACCAGCGGTTTTAAGAGAGAGACATGAAAAGCATTGGAGATGCGTAGGGAGGCAGGACGTTTGAGCTTGACTGTTACCAGATTGATGACCCAAAGGATCTTGAAAGGACCAATAAATCGGGGCGCAAAAAAGATGTAACTCTAAGATAAATATTCTTAGTAGAGAGCCAGCAGGAGAGCAGTGCTGTTACAGGGAAGAGAGCGGCTGCAGGAGGGGACAGGTAGGACTGCCAGACCCCGACCACCGGGGTTAGCGGGTCCAGTGCATGACACATACATACAAGTATAAAGTAGAAACTGTGGACAGACACTCCCACTGCCTATTTAGATTTCAGCTCACATGTATTCTCCCTTAGCATGTTGGTCAAGCAGGAAACATAATTTCCATCCCTTACCCTCTCCCTTTATGGAAGTGAGTTTTCTTATGCTGGTACCCTCTGTGTAGGAGTTTCAGATTCCTTGGGAAAAGGCTTCTCTCAAGGTGCCACTAATGGCTATAGGGCTCTCTTGTTACTCCACTGTGATTTGCTCAGCTGAGGTTGCGCAGTTGGACCTGAAAGACAATGCTAGGTAATCATGGGGAACAAAAGTCACATAGTCCCTGTGAATGGAGAGGACTCTTTTATCTCTCTAGTTTACCTATAAAGCCCTCCCTGCTTTGCTCTCTCCTTGTCACTGAAGGCAGGTATGACAAAGCAACCATTGTGTTATCATATAATAAACATTACATTGATAGAACTCATATGGGTATTAAGAATTGAAGGACATGCTCCCCATGTTATAGGTCCTGGGTGGGCTAAACCTTTATTAATTGTAACATTCCCTCTAATGCTGTTGTTCACACCTCCCAGTGACTGAATGTGTAGCCCGGTACTGGAACCTAGAAGAGACACAGCAGGTATAATGGGATAAGAACCTGTGTGGAAAGTGATAGCCAGGGACCCAGGACAGAGGGGAGGAGGTCCTGGAACCCCCCCCCCCCTTGTAATCTGGGGAGCTGGTCCATCGTCTGCTGCCGCTAGGGGCCAAAGTACAACATCACTGACATAACACTAGTGACATGAGACAGATTTCAGAGATACATTACTTCAGAAAGTGACAGGATGATAGAAAGGAGAAGCCGCGAACATTGAGGGGGTTGAGAGATAATACCCCCGCATAGGAGGGGTGAGAGATATTACCCCTGCAGAAGAGGGATGAGAGAGATATTACCTCTGCAGAGGAAGGGTGAGAAATATAATACCCCATCCCCCCCCCGCAAAGGAGGGCAGAGAGATATTAACCTCGCAGAGGAGGGGTGAGAGAGATATTACCCCGCAAAGGAGGGCAGAGAGAGATATTACCCTCGCAGAGGAGGGCAGAGAGATATTAACCTCGCAGAGGAGGGGTGAGAGATATTACCCCGCAGAGGAGGGGAGAGAGGTATTACCCCGCAGAGGAGGGGAGAGAGGTATTACCCCCACAGAGGAAGGGTGAGAGAGATATTACCCCCACAGAAGAGGGGTCAGTGATATTACTCCCGCAGAGAAAGGGTGAGAAATATAATATCTCCCGCAGAGGAGAGGAGAGCGATATTACCCCCGCAGAGGAGGAGTGAGCGATATTACCCCCACAGAGGAGGTGAGAGATATACTACCCCCGCAGAGGAGGGGTGAGTGATAATACTCCTGCAGAGGAGGGGCAATAGATAATATCCCCGAAGAGGAGGGTTGAGTGAACGCTGCTGTGGGAGAGAAATGTGAACTAATTTTAAATGTGACTTCCCCATTAATATTCTGTCCATGTATCCGTTAAGAATGGTGCAGGAGGAGACAGGAGATGCATATAGGAACTGTACATATTTATGTTATCACTGCAACCGTTTAAGAATTTGCTGGCGTGAAGAAGGAGTGTAAATACGTTTATTTTGCAATATAGAGATGGTCTGGTGCCCAAATTATTGAGATATCTGATTGCACTGCACCACCAAGTTACATCACCTCTGTCCCAACATCTCCACAGAGACTCTGTAAAAATAACCTGCATGTGCGGGACCCTCTGGTCTTTTACATCCACGTCAGGAGCTAGCCAGGGCTGAGAAGGAGGTGTACTGCCTACACTGTGCACCTCAACATTACACACAGTGACAGGGGGTTACATAATCATGCCCCGTGACCATCTTTTATCGCACTTGCCCGAAAACTTTCTTTTACGTTTTTTAATCCATTATGTCTTGATCAAGCATGGTCTGCTTTGTGTGGTGACCAAGTGTATATGCTGTTTTCTATAATGCTACTTGCAATAGCTGCGTTACTATACGGCATTAGGAGTAACAATACATTCTCTGGACTTTTCATTTAAAAAAGCTTTAAAAATACAATATTTCACCTTACAATGTCTCCACATTATTTTCTATTACAATTGAATCCACAGTGATATTAGACAAACTGCACTATAACTGTGTCATGTGTTTTGGCTTACCAGTTGTGTTGTGTTCTGATTTTAAAGTCTCCTTTGTTAAAACCATCTTTTTTACATGTAATATAATGTTTCTTCAGATTCTCTTTTGTTATGTACTCTGTTGTGGTTCATTTCTTGTCTAGTGACTAAATTCTATCATATAAAGAAATGTAGCCTGATGCTTTTCAAACACCAACTTTATTATTATTATTATTATTTTATCTTAACACCCATTCACAAGACCAAGACATTGGCTCACAAGTTGATTACTTTTGTTGCATAATTTACAAAGCCACAATTTTGTCTTATCATAGGGCCCAAAAGCTAAAGAACAAATTAGTTAGGGCAAACATTAGGCTGTTAACAAATATCCAATTGTGTCTTTATTTCTTCCCACAAAATTGTACTTTCCCTTGTTTGGGGTGCTCCTTGTCATAGAGCAAGTTTCCAACCCTACCAGTGATACATTCCTATAAAGTTTTTTTATACATGTGTGCCAGATATTGTATGGTGGATACAACCTGCCTTGTTGGAGAACTTATTACAGTAGGAGTGTGCACATGTAAGTGTAGCACGCCCCCTGGAGATGCGCTTGTTAGACTAGGCTGCATCTCCAGATATGCATCTTAGGAAGGCATAGTGTAAAAGGCACCGTTGTGATGAGATGTGTTTATGTGTTACACAAAATACAGGTTAATACCTCTGGGCAAAAGCCTTTTGTTTGCCGGTGGCACTTCTACACAGTTTCTTAAACATCACCATGTGGAAATTATACAGTATATGTATTTGTTGTGTTGTATACTGAATTATCCTGCAATCCTCCTGAAAATAGCTCTAGCTACACAAAGCGGTGGTAGTCATGATCGCAATGCTCCAAACGCGCACATGGAAGAGCCCAACATGATTAGACCGAAGGTGCCATGCATGACAACTTGGTAATAGTGACAGCTTGAAAAGGAGACTTCAAACAGTTCCAAGGAATGAACATCCCGGCAGCCTACAACAACGTCAGTTTCAAGCTCCCCACTATGATTTCTGCTGTTCAGCTGCTAATTTAAGGAGGCGCCGGCTGTACAATGTTCTTTAGAATGCCTAGATCATTGTACAGCTGGCACCTCCTTAAGCACGAATCATAATGGGGTGCTTGAAACTGACGTCATTGTGGGCTGCCGTTATGTTCATTCCTCGGAACTATTTGAAGTCTCCTTTTCAAGCTGTCACTATTACCAAGCTGTCATGCATTACACCTTTGGTCTAATCATGTCGGGCTCTTCCAAGTTGGTGTTTGGAGCATCGTGATAAGGTACCCAACCCACATGAAGAGTATGATATATGTCCTATACTTCCAGACTGGCCTCTAAAGACCGCTGTATTTACAAACCGGAGCATTGTGCATTAGTGGGTAATGCTGGACAGTATGGAGCCTCTGTGACAAAAAGGGCATTCCCAGCAAGGACTAAGCCCAATGAACCTGAACTTCCATCCATTGCAGAAACACCCACAGGGAGGAGCAAGAGGGTTCTCTAAAAACAGACAGCAGCTTGGAAAAAATAGTGAGTGTGGACTGTTTGCAGACTCTTGGATCAGGAAGTTTGCCCCCATGCAACTGCAGATGAGCAGACTTTCCCAGACCAGTACCTGTGTCTATGATACTGCTAGCTCCCAACAAAAGAGGGGATACATGGACCTGGTAACCACATAGCTCTTGCAAGACATCAGGAATATTGCATTGGAGTAAATTGTTACATCCATCCTTCCAAGAACCCACACCTGCCAGAGAAACTTACACAAGGCCTTTAGGTCTGCTAAGGCACCCTGCGTAACATCGCACGCATCCGGCCCTTCCTTTCCCAAGATGCCACTAAATGTCTTATTCACTCTCTGATCATCTCCCGCATAGACTACTGTAACCTCCTCCTTACTGGCCTCCCCCACTCTCACCTCGCTCCCCTTCGATCTGTACTTAACGCTGCCGCTAGGCTCATCTTCCTTTCTCGCCGCTCCTCCTCTGTCTCCCCCCTCTACCAATCCCTTCACTGGCTCCCCTTACCCTACAGAATCCTGTTCAAGCTCCTCACTCTTACATACAAGGCCCTCGCCAACTCCACTGCACCCTACATCTCCTCCCTCCTCTCTATTCATGCTCCATCCCGCCCTCTCCGATCGGCCAATGACCATCGCCTCTCTTCCCCCCTGATCACCTCCTCTCATGCGCGTATCCAAGACTTCTCCCACACTGCCCCCCTCCACTGGAACCAGCTCCCCCGCTCCATCAGAACTTCCCCCAATCTGTCCAGTTTCAAACGGTGTTTAAAAACCCAGCTTTTTCTTAAAGCTTTCCAGCCGCCCACTTAACTTCCTACCTTTTCTTCTGACTCTTCCCCCTCATTCCCCTTCCCCTATCCTTATCCTCCGTTCCTTCTTCTCTCCCTCTCTCCCCTGTGTCTCTCTGTCAGTCTTCCCCTCCCCTTAGATTGTACGCTCCTTCGAGCAGGGTCTTCTCTCCTCCTGTCTTCACCACTTTTACTCTGCTCGCCAGCTACCTAGCCTTACTCCTTGAGGACCCTCTTCCCCCATCCCCCCTTGCTTCCTCCTCTACCCCTGGGGGTCTCCCTCCCATCCGTGCCCTCCTTCCTTGGTGCCATTGTTGGCTGACCTTCCCCCGCCCCTCTAGCTGTGCCTTGAGCTCACTGAGTTACTGTGATTATTGTTTACTGTTCTGTGCCGTCTCTCCTCGTATTGTTATTTCGTTTGTCCCTGTACAGCGCCGCGGACACCTAGTGGCGCCTTATAAATAAAAATTAATAATAATAATAATACTACAGGGGTAACGCAAGCAACATGGGATGCATTTTGATTTTTATTCATCTTTGTGATGAGAGGTTGTTGCCTATTAAAGTGATGTAGATAACTGTTATTATGAGTAGATGTGGTGTATAACCCATAAGTAAAAATATTTGCCTATGATTTGTCTGGAACTTTATTCTCAATAGTCAACAGTACAGTAGTAATAGGAGTGCATACATCCATCAACAAAGAGAATGTAATGTGGAAGCCTTTCAGTGAGGTAACCTAGGGTACACTCCAGACACTTCTAGCTTGCCCACTTGTGCAAGAGGGTACATCACCCCTGAGCTGTGACCCAATCCCAGCCACGCCAAAAGGCACGGAACATATTAAATTCAAGAAGGGAGCTACCACTCATCTTTATCAGTAGTGATTAGGCTCTATTTTCGTACAATGACAATGCCCTTCCACCCACAGCAGGGGATTCAGGCAGAATTGGAGCCATACCCGAACACTAGACACACCTTTATGACATAATGGCCACCAGTCCAACCTTTCCAAAGTGTGGCTCCCCCTTCCTACCAGGCACCCAACAGCATAGGAAACCGAGAGGACTTAAAAGTCGATTATATAGAGGAAATGGAGAGCTTAACAGACAGGACAGGTTGGGGACTACAGTTCCCTCTGAATTATCTGGAAGAAGAGGTGGCGAATCCGAGAAGACTGTACAACCAGAGCTATTGTAGCTGACTGTATTTCCCTTGGTCCTGATACTATGAGTGTCCAACAAAAGCGGTGTGAGCTTCAAGCCTGACCTCTGCCTTGCTGGCAGCAGGAACCATCAGGATTAGGAAGCAGACCCAGAACATGGACTATTGTAGCTCCAGGTTGGTGGGCTGAGTATCAAATATTATTGTATGTATTCCCTGTGTATGTCATACAGTGCAGTACAGGGCTAAAGATTCAACCATGAAAACCATTCTGACAATCATCAACACATATTTTTACAATTTGGAAAAAAAAGAATAATTAAATAACGAGTTAAATAAATTAAAAACAAGTTGATGATGGCTGTTGTATCTTTGCAGCTTTAGGACTGATGCAGAATTGAACGTACAACCATTTAAGTAGAGTAAATTGCATAAATTTGCTATGCGCATACCCATGAAATCCTATGCAGAGTTGCACACATCCACACTTGTGTCTGAAAAGGCGTTATGAGGGGCAGTGAGTTCTAATGTAGACTGTGTAAGGGCGTGCTATTAAAATTGCGAGGCCTGAACGAAGATGAAGGTAACCCTTTTACACCTGTATTATTTGCACCAGCCTAGATGCAAATACACGATGATGACAATCGCCAGCACTAGCTAACTTCTTCTGTTTGGCTGATTGCAAATTCAAATCTGAAGCTGCTGGATGCTCTCTACATTGCTCGTCCATTTATTATAGGATTTTATGTGTGTATTTCCCCCAAAAAATTTTGCTTTCTTTGTTATTTAACCTAAAACCAAATATGTTTATCCCTAAAAAACAAATGTTTGCAAGTTCTATTGTGCTTACGACCTGGTTCTGTGTATGCGTGTGTTGGTGAAAGTATTTCTGCTGTAAATGTGGTGCATATGCAACATATACAGAGCTGGACACATTGGGAGATTGTTAGTGGTCGCGGTGGCCGCAGGCCCCGCCGCGACTCTCTGGACTCCCCTGCTGGCATCCCGGCCGTCTATGACGAACTGGACGCCAGGGCAACAACCGGGGTGCTCCAGGCTCCCTGTCGCCGCGCCCGGCCAGCTGGTTAACAGGAGGGCACGCGCGCACAGGACTCGTTAGGTTATAGCCAATCATGGCTATTCAGGTGTTCTAGGAGTCTTATGTTTGGGCTATTTATTATGCAGCTGAGCACTGCATTACTATTGGCCATCAGCAATACTATCAATTAGGCTACTCCTGTGGCTGCTTGTAGGGCTCTGTTCTGATTGGCTCCTTGTACTATTTAAGGCAGTGAGGACTGAGCCTCACTGCCGGTCATAGCGTCCTGTTCCAGTATACTGTTGATGTGTTTGGTGTTGAAACCTGAGATTGATTACCCGTGTATGACCTTTGGCTGTTCCTGGATACTGAACCTGTGCTAGTGACCCTGATCTATTGCCTATACCCGGATTCTGAACCTCTGCTAGTGACCCTGACCTATCGCCTGTCCCTGGATCCTGAACCTGTGCCTGTGACCTTGACCCTTTTGCCTGTACCTGATATACTCTCTGGTGCTCTGTCCAGTCCACTGATCTCTGGCCTGCCTCCACACTGTGTGCTACCTCCTGTACCTGTGCGCTGCCGTGTTAGCATAAACTCATACTTCTCTGAGCATAAGACCTGGGGGCATCCGAGTACCTGTGAGCTTAACCAGTCTCTACGGGAAAGGTGGCTGCTAAAGGTGAAGACCTCTTCTACCTGTTCTATGAGGTTATGCTGCACTGGTGGCCATAACATTATAACCGGCCTGTGAAGATTGGAGGTCATTCCGCCACGGACAACAGTGACCCGAACCTTTCTCCAGCCCAGGTCCTGGCTAATCAGATCCAGGCTATTTCTCAAGTTGTACAGGGCCTATCTCATCGCTTGTCAGCTCAAGAAGAGGCCTCTAGAAACCTGCAGCCTCAACAACCCTCCTCTGGCGTCTCTCCAGAGCCAAAGTTGAATTTGCAAGATCGATACTCGGGAAGCAGGGCCGCCTTCCGCAACTTTAAGGAGAGTTGCAGGTTATACTTTCAACCTGAGACCACGTTCTTCTGGCTCTGAACAGCAAAGAGTCGGGATTGTAATATCTCTACTCCATGGTGATCCCCAGTCCTGGGCCTTCTCCCTTCCACCAACGAGTCCATCCTTACAAACCGTGGATGCCTTCTTCCAGGCCTTGGGTCTTCTATATGACGACCCAGACAGTGTGGCCTCAACTGAGTCCCATCTCCGGGCATTAAGGCATGGACGTCGTTCTGTTGAGGAGTTTTGTGCAGAATTCCGGCGATGGTCAACTGATAGTGCCTGGAATGATCCGGCGTTCCGGAGTCAGTTCCGCTTGGGTCTCACTAAGCAAATTAAGGACTCCCTAGTTCAGTATCCTGTACCTCCTTTACTTGAAGACTTGATGCAGCTTGTCATCAAAATTGATCGTCAAATCAGAGAGAGAAAAGCTGAATGAGAATCATCTATACCTCCTTGCTCACCACCCAAGTCTGGTCCTACTCTTCTATATTCCCTGAACCCATGCAGTTGGGTGCTTACCGTCTGCTTCCAGAGGAACGTTCCAGACGACGCTCTCTAGGTCTTTGTTTGTATTGTGGCCAATCTGGCCACCTAGTTCATTTCTGTTCCAGCAAGTCGGGGAATACATAGACCTAAGCGCTGGTGAAGATGTTAGTCCCTGCATGTGTAGCCTTCAGACATCGTTCCATTGAGTTGTCGGCCTTCCTCGATAGCGGTGCAGCAGGTAACTTTCTGGACATTCTGTTGGCTCAAACTCTTGGAATTACAGCCTGCGGCTTGGACGGTAATCCCCTGGTTGGGGGCCAAATACTCGCCAAGACTCCATTGGTTCGCTTATCCGTAGGCGCTCTACATACTGAAGAGCTCACATTCTTTCTGATCAACTGTCCCTCCGCTTCTTTGATTCTGGGGTATCCATGGCTGCAAAGTCATAATCCCCTTATTGATTGGAAAAGAGGGGAGATCATCCGTTGGAGTCCAGACTGCTCTACTTCTTGTTTGACCCTGCCTCTAAGAACTCTGCAGCCTAGTCCAGAATTGTTGCCTGCACCGCACCAGGACTTCAGTGACATGTTCTGTAAACAGAAGGCTGACTCTCTCCCGCCTCATCAGGACTATGCGCGATTGATCTTGTGCCAGGTTCAAATTTGCCCAAAGGGCGTCTGTATTCTTTGTCTGCCCCAGAGACTCAAGCTATGGAGCAGTACGTGGAGGAGAATCTAAAGAAAGGATTTATCCGTCCCTCCAAATCCCCAGTAGGTGCTGGATGTTTCTTCATGGCCAAAAAAGATGGCAGTCTGAGACCCTGCATCGACTTCCATGGCCTGAATAAAATCACAGTCAAAAACACTTACCCGCTGCCCTTGATTTCTGTTCTGTTTGACCAGCTCAAGTCTGCCACCATCTTCTCTAAAATTGACCTACGGGGTGCTTATAATCTCATCCGCATTAGACAGGGAGAGGAATGGAAGACGGCCTTTAATACCCTCTCTGGGCATTATGAATATTTGGTGATGCCATTCGGATTGTGTAATGCCCAGGCAATCTTCCAAGATTTAATCAACGACAACTTGCAAGAATTCCTGGGTAAGACTGTGGTGGTTTATTTGGATGACATTTTGATTTTACTCTCAGTCCTTGTCTCAGCACTGCCAACAGGTTCGGGAAGTTCTGGAGAAGTTACGTCAACAACACCTCTACGCGAAATTGGAGAAGTGCGAGTTCGAAGTCCCCAGGGTGGCCTTCTTAGGATACATTATTTTTTCATCTGGCTTCTCCATGGACCCCAGTAAAGTCCAAGCAATCCAAGACTGGGTTCTTTCTACTATCCTCAAGGCGATCCAAAGGTTCCTTGGATTCGCCAACTACTATCGGAGGTTTATACGTTCATTTTCTTCCTTGGTGGCTTCTATTACCGCTCTCACCCTTATGGGTGCGGACCCAGCTAATTGGTCTTCGGAGGCATTGGCGAGCTTTTCTGCCCTTAAAGCTGCTTTCACATCTGCACCCTGTCACACGCCAGTCCCATAGTTAGATGCCGGCGCTGTGACTTTCTCTTTAAGAAACATGATTCTGCTTGCTTCTGCCTCAGAGACATTTCTTTCACAGGTGTTCCTGGCTACTATGATCTGGACCTCCTCCCGAACCTCATTGGTCCTGGAGCACTATATTAACCTCCCATGGTTATGGGCTCATTGCCTGTTCTTCGTGTTACTCTGGTTGCATTTGGATCTGGCTGTGTACCTTTTCCTTCCGTGTGGTCGTTTCCTGCAAGCTGCAAACTCCCGCTGTTCACCTGTAAGTTGTAACTCCTTACCGCTGTTCATCTGCAAGCTACAAACTCCTCACCGCTGTTCACCTGCAAGCTGCAAACTCCTCACCGCTGTTCACCTGCAAGCTGCAAACACCTCACCGCTGTTCACCTGCAAGTTGTAACTCCTTACCGCTGTTCATCTGCAAGCTACAAACTCCTCACCGCTGTTCACTTGCAAGCCGGAACTCCTCTCCACTATTCATCTGCACACTGAACGAGTATCGTGGGTTGTTGCTAAACCTGTGCCTTATCTATTGGTTCACCTTTACATCTGACTGGCTAGACCGCTGCACCTCGCTGTTAGAGCTACTATCAAGTTACTTGTCACCTGTAGTTCCACGTCTGACACGGGTTATCCTTACTCTGCTGTTACCTGTTTACTGGACTGTCATTGTGAACTACTTTTTGTGCCGGTGGCTAGAACTTGGGCTCAAGTTACGTGTCTCTGTTCATTTGCTTCATACTACAGCGAACTTACCATTGCAGTTACAACGAATCCTTCTACCTGTAGTTCCACGCATGGTTCAGATACTACTCACGTCTCTGCTACTTCAAGCAACATTCTACTGCACGTGTCAGTGTTCATCCAAGTCCTTGGGTGATGTTTAACGCTTACTGCTTTACTTAATAAGAATCACAGTGATTCCAGTACCACCTGCTATGTTGAGTCATCTCTACTCTCGGATCAGCTAAGATCTATGTACTACTCTGTTTGGACTGTAAGCTGTACCAGTGATTTACATTCATCTGCTGTGTGGTTCTCTATTTGGATCCTAAGGTTCTTGTTTATCATCTCTGCGTTGAACTGTATATCATCTCATGCTGTTGCCAAGGGTTACCGACTTTGAAGTAGCATATGTGATTTGTGTCTGCATTACAACGAATTGCTGTGTATTCATCTTTGCCAATATATATATATCTATTCCTTCCATTCCTGTTGTATCAACATTCAATATACTATGTTGCAACATGACTACTTTCTCCTGTGTTATTATTGATGCTTGTAAGCCGTGAACTTATCCTGAGAATATCATTGTGTGCTGCCTCCACCATCCTCTATAGTAGAGGCAAGAGAGCTGCAAAAAATCCTCAGAGCCGTGACACACCCGTTCTCAGGCACCCAGACCCTGAGCTTCCGTTCATTGTAGAAGTAGACGCCTCAGATGTAGGAGGAGGGGCCATTCTCTCTCAAAGAGATCCTCAAAGCAAGAAATTGCACCCGTGCCCATATCTATCCAGGAAATTCTCATCTGCCAAAATTAACTATGATGTTGGGAATCGGGAGTTATTGGCCATCAAGTGGGCCCTCGAAGAATGGTGGCATTGGTTAAAAGGAGCAACTCACGTTATAACTATCTTCACTGACCACAAAAATCTTCAGTATATTCAGACTGTCAAAACTCTAAACCCTCGGCAGGCCCACTGGGCCTTGTTTTTCACCCGGTTCAACTTTCTCATCACTTACAGTCCAGGTTCTAAAATACCAAGGCTGACTCTCTGTCTCCTAGTTTTTTGGCATGCCATCCTCATCCTCCTGACCTGCAACCTATTGTTTCCTCGACCTCCATTCATATTGGTCTAACCCAGGATCTTGGGGCCTCACTCCGCCACTTCCAGAAAATTGCGCCAGCTCAGACACCCGCTAATAAATTGTTTGTCCCGATTCATTTGAGGAAGTTTGTACTCATCGAATGCCATGACAATCGCTCAGCAGGTCATCCCGGAATCCATAGAACCATTGAAATACTCTTCCGCTGGCTTTGGTGGCCCACCTTAGCTTCTGATGTGGAAAGCTATGTACACGCCTGCCCAGATTGTGCCAGAAATAAATCTTGAAACCGTCCTTCTGGTTAACTGTTACCCTTGCCGATTCCAAGCAGACCTTGGAGCCATCTTTCCATGGATTTTATTGTTGACCTTCCATTGTCTTCAGGTCATGACACCATCTGGGTAGTTGTTGACCGATTCAGCAAAATGGCACACTTTATACCCTTACCCAAACTGCCGGATGCCAGAAGCTTGGCCACCTTATTCATTACTCATATCTTTCGTCTCCACGGCCTTCCTGAAGACATTGTCTCGGATCGAGGGTCCCAGTTTATTGCACAATTTTGGAGGTCATTTTGCAATTCCCTCGGAATCAAAATCAGCTTGTCCTCAGCTTACCACCCTCAGTCGAATGGTCAGACGGAAAGAACCAACCAATCCTTGGAACAGTTCCTGCGCATCTATGTTTCCAAGTTCCATGATAACTTGTCCTCTCTCTTACCTTGGGCGGAATTTGCCTACAATAATTCCTGCCATTCCACAACACATACCTCCCTGTTCTTCTGTAACCTCGGGTTCCACCCAAAAGCTAACTCTCTCTCTTCTACTGTTTCCGTTGGTGATTCTGGGACGCCTGCCTTCACATCTAGGTTAAGGTTTTTCTGGAAGTCAAGCGTCGCACAAATCCAAATCCTTCGCTGATTGCCGTCGTGGTCCGTGTTTGCTGAAGATGGGGGATCGAGTCTGGTTATCCACACGGAACATCAAATTAAGACAACCCTGCAGGAAGCTGGTACCCCGATACATTGGACCATTTATCATTGAAAAACGGATAAACCCAGTAACATTTAGACTCAAACTACCACCTTCTTTAAAAATACCTTGCACATTCCATTGCTCTCTTCTGAAAATAACTGCTACTCCTAGCAAATTCAATCAACCTTCCCCTAACAGGCCTCGGCCTCTGCTTGTGAATGGAGACTGTGAGTTCATCATTGAAAAAATTCTGGACTCAATGAAAGTTCAAGGTCAAGTCCAGTTTTTAGTCCACTGGAAGGGTTACGGCCCAGAGGAGCGATGTTGGATACCACAGAAGCGTCTCCACGCTGAGAGACTCATTAGGGAATTTTTTAAGAAATTTCCTACTAAGCCTGGATGTCGGGGTTCCTTGACCCCTCCTCAACGGGGGGGGGGGTACTGTTAGTGGCGGCCGCCGCGACTCTCTGGGCTATCCTGAATCTGGTGGGATTTATATTATGAGAAGGTCTGACTTGTTTAAATGTTGCACTATGGAATGCATGCAGAAGACTGACATATTAACATGATTATTGCATTCCAGAACTTTTTCATGTTTCTGTAGGTAGAGGGCTGCAGTCAGTAACTGTAGTGGCGGACGCTCTGTAACGTGGTAGTGATAGGAGACTGCTGTTTTTCTATTACTGGGCTTGCTAACCATGAACTGCAGTTTCTTGACATGTTAATTATGATTAATACCTAAGTTTAGTTAAAGATAAAGTACAATTTGTGTGAATTGAAAGGTAAGCAGTGGTGGAAGTGGGGTGAATATAGTTGTAGGCCATACGGCTACTTCTCATACTGTCTTCATTGTAAAATAATAAAATTCCATTCACTTGTTTACATTCTCATTACATTTTTCCACTTCTAAACTTCCACTTTGACCACTGAGCTTAATAATCATCGTATGGAGTATATGATTAGTATAATTCAAAATTCTGCTAGATCCTTTGACAAAAAATATGGGGTCCACGGACATTATTCTTTAACTGCTGGGACCACAGTGTGATGCAGTGTAATGATAAAGGAGGGCACAGTGTAATGAGAGGGACAATAATGAGGGGCCGCATGGTGATGTAGTGTAATGATTAAAGGAGGACACAGTGTGATGAGAGGGAAAATAATGAGGGGGTGCATGGTGATGCAGGAGGAGCAGCGTAATGTGCAGCGGCACATAGTTTACCCTTCTACTTAACTATAGGAGTATATGCTATGCTAAAAAAATATAGTGCTATGGATTGTTTCAGGGAGGGAGGGAGGGGGGGCCGAAACCAATATCTTGCCTAGGGCCCCATGAGGTCTAAATCCGGCTCTGCTCATGTTCTATGGTCTTTTTAACCCACAATTTGCATGCAAGTTGTATTCTGATTTAAATCAGGCCCACAGTAACTTACCTTCTTTATTTTATTTGAGGTGCTAGACCATATCTACATTAATAGATTGTATTTCTCTGTACATTTTTTGTGTTTTTCATTTTGTTTTTTGTTTTTTATTCCATTCTAGGACTAAAGAACAACTTTATCAATATCTAATTACCCGAAAAGAACACAAAGGGCTAGATTTACCAAACCTTCTAAAAACGAAAAGCAGAGCTGTTACCAGATTCCAAATTCCAACTACCATTTTCTAGTACATTCTTGAAAATGATAGCTAGAATCTGATAGGTTGTTATGAGGAACACTTCAACTATCCTAGAAGGAAGGTTTGATAAATCTACATCCCTGTGTGCTTGGAGGGTTGATTTATGACAGTGTTGTTGGTATAGGAATAGAAGTAGCATTTAGGCCACTGTAGATGAAGGTGCCAACATGAGAATAAAATTACATGGCTGGCAAACGGATTAATATGACCATTACTTCTGATATACTACGCAGACCAAATGCCTGTGCCAATCTGCCAAGGGTTCAGTAATTCACACTGATCATTAGCTTTAAAAGTATCATGGGAATTGCTGAGGGGTTTATCATACTGTGATCATATAGTTCTACTGTTTGTAACATTCTATTTTATGGCAATACACAAGTCACATTAATATATGTATAAAGTCCTAGGAATGTCTATATAAGCAGAGAGTTTTCATGTCATTGCTTTAGTGTTCATTAGGAAAACTGTGCGTTATAAGGAATAATGCACTCTGCATTATAAATAATCTGGATATTAGAAGTCACCTCAGATTGCTGTGACCAAGTTGATAGCTGTATTGCAGTACTCCCCACTGGAGCCCTCAAAGCAAGCACGGTGGCCTAGTGGTTAGCACTTCTGCCTCACAGCGCTGGGGTCATGAGTTCAATTCCCGACCATGGCCTTATCTGTGTGGAGTTTGTATGTTCTCCCCATGTTTGCGTGGGTTTCTTCCGGGTGCTCCGGTTGGCTACTATCAAAATTGACCCTTGTCTGTGTGTGTGTGTTAGGGAATTTAGACTGTAAGCTCCAATGGGGCAGGGACTGATGTGAATGAGTTCTCTGTACAGCGCTGCGGAATCAGTGGCGCTATATAAATAAATGGTGATGAATGGTGATGATAAAGCAAGTACAGGATGAAAAGCACAGAAGCTGCTTTTACATGTTTTGTACCATCATGCAAGACTACCAAGAGTATCCTCAGGCCTCGGTGTGGCTACTTCTTGGGAACTCCCACACCATAGGGTGCATAGCCTCTACAGACCCCAGGGCTACAAGTGAGCAGGCTGCCTACACCCCTATGCAAAGAAGCCAGTCACTCTACCACACCCTCAGTGGGGTGGAGCACCATCTGACCCAATCTAATCGCCAACCCCTCCAACCACTTGAAACCCCTGACATCAAGCTCCTGTTTATGAGCATTTACAGGCACACATTTTGCTCCCTACAGTGGGAGGAGCTTACTACATGTGAGTTGATTAGGACGTTTCATGGATTGCTACATGAATAGCACATTCCTATAACAGTCCGCTAAGTCAGTATAAACTGTAGAAAAGGAAGTGCACTAATTATTTACCAGCTCATCTGTGATCCTGAATATTCCTTAACACATTAGAATACTAAAAATCTTAGTAAAGCGATAGGCTGGCTGAATATTGGTTCCGCTCACAAAATTGTAGACTCTGCTGTGTTTAGAAGTCACAATAGCCAGGGTGAATGGGGAAGTCCATGGGGAAGTCCATGGGCGTAAGTGACTTCTTGTAGGTAGGTACCAATGGGAAATTATGAACCAATACTTTTTTTTGCAATATTTAACTTGGGTGGCCAATAAGGGTAGTAACTCTCACGCTGCTCCATTGGTAAGCCGTTGGGTCCAGCCCTGCTGAGTCGACCAGTTTGTCCTAAAAGACATAACAGGTAAATATGGGGATCAATAGCCATATGGGGCTTGCTGGGAGGGGAGGTTTGGTTACCTCCTTACTTTAATCCATTGAGGAACCGTGTCTCTTATTTGCTTGAGGCCACTGTTTGCCTCTTCCCAACTCTGGTGCCCCACAATGTAGTTGCTGAGATGGAGTATGTCATTTCAATAATAGAACATAAATAATAATAGGTTATTTCCCACATTAAGAAATATGGAGTATGTTCCCTGTATCCTAAAAACAGACATACTGGCTGGACTTACCTTTATAAATGATGCCCAGTTTCCCCTTTAAGCACACTCTTTCCCCTTCTTAAACTCTTTCACAAAGTTTAGGCGATGTGAGTGCACCATTGGACGAGATGTTGAATCCTATTTCTCCTGTCTGGGTAGTCCATTGGCGTTGCCATGATCCTTGTTCATTTTTTTGAGAGGTGAAAAAGTTAAAGGTTTGTAGAGATAGACACCATACTAATATCTGTCCATTGTCTCTGGGAATTTCTTCTTTTAGCTTCCCAACAAGAAGAGGTATTAACTTTTATTGAATAGTGCCTCCTCTCTCATAATCATTCCTCATCTTAAATTCCATTGCTAAGCTTGTCATGGAGCTTGGGCAGGCAAAGTTGGAAGAATCTTTGTCCTTGGAGGTTGCTTTTGCTCCTCCGATGAGTATAGACCATTGGCATTCCCATTTTCTTTTCCATGAGCTTAAAATGGACTTTTAAGCTCATGGAGCAACCAAGCTTGTGGAACGCTTTCAACATTGTTTCCACCATTTCCATGTAATTTGGGTACTTTTGGTTTCCCAAAATTTTTTTATGACCACAGTAAAGGCAACCCACGCTTCTTTTTGAGTTGGAGTCATTGAACTGATGAAGTCTTTGTCGGATATGAGTTTTCTAATATCCAGGCCAACAAAAACCCCCTCTTTCAGTTTTGACTCCGTTAAACTTGAAACTTGGATCCCAAGTACTTGAAGCATTCGCTATCTTTGGGAAGTGCCTTAACAAATTGCTTCATTAATCCTAATTTTATATGGAGTAGTGGTAATAAAACCTTCTCAGGGGGTACCAATGTATCTCTGAGAACATTCTTTTCACCAACAACTAGACTTCTTGGTGGCCAAGTTTTTTGCTTCCAGTGTTTTTGTCGGTCTCTACTGTCCCATAAACATAGGAAACAAGGGTATTTAATGTACCCAGCCTGTTTTGGTTCGTCAACTTCAACATCTAAAGAACTTGATCCATCTTCAGGCTGAGGTACAGTTCCATTCTCGTCAGGCCAATTGACTTCATCCAGGTTTGTAGGAGGGTCGGGCACAGGGACGTCTGGACCATGGGGAATGGGATGAATAGCAGAAGGAAGATTGGGATACGTGATGGTGCACTTCCACTTTGAATTGTACCCTTTCACATCACAGGAACAGAAATAACAATCATCACTATGATTCTTTTGCTCGCGCCACATCATAGGAATTCCAAATCGAAAAGCTTTTATCTTGCCTTTTGACCAATTACGAAGATCTTCGACACACCGCTTACATACTTTATGAAGAGCCCAAACTTTATCTTGGTCACCAAGTTTTAATTTAAAATAAACAAAATAAACTTTCTTAACAAAATCCGTAATATTCAACTGTTGCTTTTTCACCATGAACTCTCCACATATGAAACAGAAACTGTCAGGCGAATTTACACACTTTCTTGGAGGCATTGCACTAATTTTGAACCACACAGACAATAGCAGGATGATGACTGAAATGAAATACAAGATTGTGGAGGAATCGGAGAACCAGTTAATACATGAAAGAACATGTCCGGGCAGGCCCTAGCAAGCACACTCAACAAGGCAGTGATCACCATCAGGACCAATAAACATGTATTTTCATGTTTTTGGGAGCACTGGCAGTGAAAATAAATTTGTTTTTCCATGTTCATTTTTTTCCCCAAGTATGATAAATTTGAAAAATTTAGCGATTTACAGCTACCTGTTTGACCAAGGCACATTTCGATTGTGAAAAAAACTGACATCCCAGGAAACAACGGTGGTCATTTTCGAATTCAGCGCACCAAAAAACATAAGAATCAGATAAAATTATGAAAACAACTTTTTGGTTGCAGACCTGTGTTATTAAACCTTCTTCCTCTAGGCTCCCTGCTGATTCTGGTACAGCTGTGTCTGGAGAGAAGGGTACCACACAATGGGTTATGCAGACACTGTATTCAGGCCCTTGAGTAGTTTATTGTAGGGAAGGTTTGGTCCTCTTCTCAGGTTAACCCAGTGGATCTCATATATTCTCAGTTCAAGGCACCCTTAGGGTCTCCATAATTTTTTCAAGGCACCCCTAAGCCAAAATAATTACCAAGTAGTCCCCTTCCTTGCTTACCACCAGCCTTGGCTGTGGCACCCCTGTGAGATCACCATGGCACCCCAAGGAGCCGCGGCGCACAGTTTGGGAACCACTGGGTTAGCCCCTTTGTAGATTTTGGCATGGGCTGGACTCTAAACCTGCAGCTTCCAATAAGGTTGGTACCACCAAGCTGGACATTCATACTCCTGGACATCTTGCTTTGGGGCCAGGCTACTGAGACACCTATGCTTAAGGGACACATGGGTTGATTTAGCGAAGAAGGCAACTCCTAGTGGGTATAGCTCTCTTAGGGACACATTTATCACAATTCTAAAATATGCATCATATAACATTATTGCACATGGCACATTTAAGAAAGTGGGGAAGTGCTTCTGATGAGAGGGGTTCTAGGCAGGCTTAACCTGTATCAAATGGTGCCTGGCACCCCTCTATTCTCACACTGTGACTACCTGTTGATTATTGGTTCCTGGTACCTAACTTTCATCACAGTAGGTGTCCCGAACCACCACTCACAAGAGCCTGCATGACCTGTGTGTGGAAAGGGTTAATCAAAAACAACCATCTGGTCTGTTTAAAAAAGATTAAAACTCTCCCTGTCTATCCCGTACACTAACATTTGCCTGACCAATAATGTCACCAAAGGTTTGGTTGAAGAGCTTCTCAAGAAGGCTTCGGTTCTCCTTTTACCTAAATAAATTTTTCACAACTTACTTTAATCAAAGTTATCATAAACCAAATTATCTCCCCTGACCGAGAGTTATCATAAACCAAATGATCTCTTCTGTTTCAGCTATGTAACGTTCTACTAGCAAGTTAAGTCTGACAAATGCTTACGTAAGAACACAGAGACATAAACTTATTACGTGTGGTTTAATATGGAAAATAAATCCACAATGCATAAGACCAGTCTTTTTTGACAGCTCAAGAGGACCCAGGAGAACTGGGTCTTCAATATGAGTTAAGCACTTGACTGTCATCAAGAAGGAAGATTTCCTGATACCCTATCATACTCCATGGCTTGTTAGAATATTTTGAATTCATCAGATCACACAGAAGAACAAATATAAGACCCGCAGAATTGCTATACTGCAATTATGTAATTACATCAAGTCGATATGCGGAGGTCTAGACAGGTGGGCATGGTTCAGCAATTTAGCCTCGTGCACAGACATGCCCTGTCCTGACACTGACCTAGACTGCACTACACATGACGTCCTTACATGTAACATTAGTAAGTCTCCCTGGAAAATCAATTTCAATTTCAGCAACTAGGTTAAGTGCATATCATGCAAAATGTGGAACTGGGTGTCCTACAATTCTACAATTTCCATCATGATATGTTTACTGAACATCAATATATATATATATGAAAGTGTCAATAGAAATTGATCTCTCCGCTGTCAATACTGAAATATAGGGAGATTTCCAGAACCATATAAATTCTGGGCTGTTGGCAATTATAGGCCTCATTCATTTATTTATTTGCATGCAGGAAAAATGCTGACTGCCTTTGTATATTGCAAACGGATACTTGCAGCTTTATTTTGACACTGCAATTTAGAGTTGAGTGAGGACACGCCCCCTCCCAATTCTAAATCAGTCTGCGCCTTTCAAATCACCCGCAGCGCAACATGGTTTTACCAAAGTGCAAAGTTGCTTCTTTTTTATTTTTCCATGCTACTAACTCTATATGAGGCACTATGTACCTTTGCCAGTGTGGCGCAGTGCATCTCCTAAAGTAATACATACATATTAAGAAATAAGAAAACACTACCACATCTAGAGTTGAAAAAAACAATACTAAATATATTTCTTTTTTATGATGGTTTTCCATTAACAGAAGTGATGGCCACGCCTCTATATAAGAATCAGCTCATTTACTGCAGAAAAAAACTTGTATGTGTTCTGCTTTAAGTTGTGGTTTTATTCCACCTGTAGCTGCAGTTTCCTTTAACTCATCCGTGCTAAGTGTGAACAGCTGGTGACATGGATCTGTGAGAAGGACAGTCTGTCGTCTCCTCCTCCTGCAAACTGATATGTCCCTGAGAGAAGGAACCTGCCTTGACTTTTGCAGTTCATGTGGACTTAGCATAGCATTAGCATGAAACCACTTCTAATTACTTTTATTAAACACACTTTACACTTTTAATAAAACCTATAAAGTAAAAACAGCGCCTGTTTCTCACCTCCACAGAAGAAGAGATGTGGTTTTTCATGTCGCACCTGGCTTGCTGAATGTTTTTAAAGCCTTTGAATTAAGGCTGCTAAGAGGGTTTATTTCTCACACTAGGGGGTAAATGTATTAAGCTCCGGGTTCTTCAACATCCGCGAGTTCGGCGTCTTCAGCGCTTAAATTTAAAGCGGCGCTGCCTTGTAAAGGGAAACTTCCCTTTACAAGGCAGCGCCGCTTTAAATTTAAGCGCTGAAGACGCCGAACTCGCGGATGTTGAAGAACCCGGAGCTTAATACATTTACCCCTAGGATTTATCTTGGTAGTGTAAAAAGTGTACCTGACACTTACACATTGGTGAGCAGAACCAATATTCATTAGAATGCAGTCTATCAATTCACTGGGAGCTAGTGACATCACAAATCCATCACTGCATAGCGGGGGAGGGTCTTAATGGCGTCATCATGTCATTAAGCCCTGCCTCCCCAAGCATCCGGGAGGTTACTCACTCTTCTGGGAGCCCGGGAGGTCTCCCCAAAATTCGGGAGCCTCCCGGAAATTCTGGGAGAGTTGGCAAGTACTTTGTATATGATCAGCAGTGTAATAAATCTTATTTTAGCTCACAAAATTGCTTCCTCAACTGCATGTAAATGATAAGTATAGATTAAAGTGGCAAACACCTAAAAAAAAAAAATACAGACATTATATGGGGTAAATGGTACTGTCTTGTGCCAGTGTTATAGTCAGTGGGCTGTGCTGTATTTACACCAGGGCCCCCCAGCCCATATGAGAGTCTCAACTACATGTCAAATGAAAATCATGCTGTGTTCCATGCACCTTCTTTCTACCATTCTCCATGCAGTGATGGATAGCAATAAGTGGGGGCCCCTATGCATAAGCCTCCAAATGCCCATTGTGGTAATTAGAGCTAAGAATGTTGTATTGCCTCTTCATTTCCCTTAAATGGCCAGTAATAACTTTGAGGGATTTACTGCTAGTATTTGTAAAATAAAGACCAGTGACTTGGGGGTCTATAAGGCTATTGTTTTATTGACCTGGGCCCTTTTCTCCTTTTATATGTTTTGCTGATTGGCATCGGGACTCTCTGCACTCATTGGAGAATGGGTCTATTATTCAGAATACTACATCCGGGGCAGAAGCTTAGACAGAAAGTTCTGAGTAAAAGAAATTGTGAAGATACTGGGTGTATCTGGCCAAATGCTACCCACTTCACTCTGGCTGGCCACCCATGGGTGCCTTCCTATGCCAGGGAAGTCTACCCAGTACCTTCTATGATTCGTATAGTCACTCAGGCAAAATGCAGGTATAAAAATACAACAGTATATTTATTGTCATACAAACAACACTAGAATATTATGTACACACAGTAAATAAATGCCAGGCAGATTTATGACATCATCCGTCCCTTACCCCACTAACTTAAGAAGATATAGTCACCTGGCTGTCCAGACTTCACGACCCATGGATTTCTCTCAGCTGCATATATAGACTCTACTTAGAGAACGACAACTCAAAAGCTAGATCTTGCACCTTCATGAATGAAATCCCAGAATGAACACACTTCCCCCCTGGAGTCCTTCCTTATATCCCAGGTCTAATTTCCACAGTCTTTCCCCTCCCTGGGCAAACCCCTGGGTCTATTCTTCTTAACCATTGGTCAGTGCAGGACTAGGGTGTTTGGACAGTGAAAATGAGATGTCCTTTCACAAAAGCCCCCTTCTGGGATGCAGACGGCACGTCTGGACTAGTCTTAAGGAGAACAATTGATGCTAATTGGCTTCCCCTACTTCCAAGGATAAGGTAGAAGTGAGCCCTCCTAAAATGAACCCCTTACACTACTTTGTGATGTCACAGGGTCCCCAGCTGTTCCATGCTTCCTGTAGAGGAAGAAGGGGGGAGAATGAATGCAGCTCCAGCCCTCTCACCTGTATCCTGGACACCACCTGATCTTTACCCATAACCCTCCTGGCTTCCGTTTAAGGACAATGAATAACATTACTGCAAGTCATCAATATATAATACACAATATACATATGTACACTGAACTACAATGTCCCCTTAGCCACATGTTATTGGACAATGCAGTTGCAGTCTGGTGAGCTAGGGAACAAAGCATGGGCTATAAAAAGTATTTGCTATAATCCACATATCACACTCGTTTTGTCACAGAAATGTTCCCTAATGAGTGCACTGGTTCTATGTGCAGTACAGTAGCCATCAGCGGCTGGGGAAGAGAGAATAAGAGAGACAAGGACAGGAGGTGGATGAGTCACTACCATCACTCGGAATGATTAGGGTAACTAAGAGGTGCGAGATTAGGACATCTGTGGCTCCCCAGCTCTTGTGCTAAGTCAAGGAGCTGGTGGGACATACTGGTAAATTGTGAACTACATGTACTGTGATAGAAAAGGATTAAGAGCAAATGGTGCTGAAAGAAGTGTAAAATTTCTTGGTGCCCACCACCAGTCTCTTCAGAGCCCCTACATATGATTATACCGACAGTGTGCATTCATGATTTTTCCATTAGTCTGTCTGGGACACCATGACAAAGACCCCCTTAGAAGCCACATTGCCCAGAGAAGCCAATACTGATATTCCAATAACAGCTGAATAATAACTCTGGAGTGGTGTATCTAGAGGTTTCGGTGGAACCGGCATATGAGAAGTTGTTAATTTTACATGAGAGATAAAAAGAAGGTGGGATATTTTACATGATGAGCAAAGAGACTGGAAATCCTACTTTAATTTGGTGGGGGGAGCTCTATTCAAATGAGGACTTTACCCTACTTTTTATTTTTCGTGCCTTTTCCATACAGACAATATAAAAGGGTAAATGAAAAAAACAGAAAAAAAGTATACTCCAAGCTCCACAACGGCTTGCCTGCCTGGTGGTCATTTTTTATTGCCAACTAAGCATAGGGGTATATTGTTATGGGGGCCTGGCCAGGGCCACCTTAACTACATTATGGGCCCCCGGGCAAAACAGTGCACCGGGGCCCCTAAATAAATATATATATATATATATATATATATATATATAAATATATATATATATATATATATATATATATAAATATATGGACCACCTGGTCTGTTAATACTGATGTAAACTTTCCCTGACCATGCCCCACACTAACTTTGCCTTTCCAGTTATGCCACCGCCAAGGTTCTTTGCAAAGAGCTGACACTCCCTTTAAACCAGGGGTGTCCAACCTTTTAGCTTCCCTGGGCCACATTGGAAGACGACGAGTTGGTTTGGGCCGCACATAAGATACACTAACAATAATGATAGCTGATCATCCAAAAAACCATAGAAAACATAGTTAACATATATATATGAGAAAAAAAAGTGATTATATATATATATATATATATATATATATATATATATATATATATGTAATCACTTTTTTTTCAAATCCCCCTATACTTACCTTTCAATCGCCCTGTTCAAAAAATCCTCTCTAGTTATTATACTATAATCACTTTTTGTATTGTTTCGATGCAATATCAATAAAGTGCATTTATGCCAGGCATTGTATATCAGGGTGCCCTGACCAGGCCTGCGGTACCTGACATATACGTCACTGTGATCCCAAATTGTGACCTGTTTTGCTAATTACACCACTATGTTAGTTAAGGGATAACAACTTATAATGGGCCAAAGAGAATAATATATAATGCCCCATTAGTATTACAAGTAGAAGTATGTAGCAGGGAGATACGGTCCATGATGCTCCAGGACCAGGTGACTTTTATTCAGCGTCCCTTGAAATAATAAAAAAAATCCCCCTTAACTTACCTTTTAATCGGCTTGTTCTCTGGTCCTCTTCTCTTCTCTTCTCCAATTCTGTGCTGCTGATTGTTCTTCTCGCACGGGTGACTCCTCTGTGCTGCGCTCCGCAATGGATGTTGGGCGTGATGACATCACGCCCGACATTCACTGCGAGCACCGCACGGAGGAGGAGACAAGGGAGGGAGCCGGAGTACCAACTGACGTGACCGCAAGGTAAGTATTTTCTTTTCTTTTTTTGCAGGATTTCTTTTTTCCATTAACAGTGCTGCCCCCTTGCCACAACCAAAACTCCTTCTGGGTCACATTTACAGGCGTGCTGGGCCGCATGCGGCCCGCGGGCCGCGGGTTGGACAACCCTGCTTTAAACTATCAATCACAATTTACTTTCACTAGAGTTATCATAAACCAAATGATCTGCCCCTTTTCAATTATGTAACATCTTAAAACAAACCTATGTCTGACACAGGACTTGTAAGAACACAGAAACCTAAACTTATTGAGCCTGATTCATTAAGGAAAGTAAGACAAAAAAGGAGTAATTTTTTTCTGCAAATTAGTTTATTATTTTGCACATAAGTTAAATATTGGCTGGTTTTTCATGTAGCACACAACTACTTGATAGCTTTATTTTTACACTGAAATTTAAAGTTAATCTAGGACATGCCTTATCCCAACTATAAATCTGCCTCCACCTTTTAAATTGACTCCCTTCCCCTCCAATGCAACATGATTTTGCCAAGGTGGAAAGTTACTCCTTTATTTTGCTTTGCTCTCCTATCATCGCATGTATGACTCCTGGCGACTCTGTAATTCAGACGCTAGGGATTACACCCATTATTCTGCCCCTCACCATTTGTACTCCCGCATAGACATGATACATGTATCCCATGCACTCACTCCCAATGTGACTCAGGCGGGCATCACCCCACTCTCATGGACTGACCACTCGGGGGTGTTCATTATTCTAGACCTCCTCAAAACATCACCACCCCAGGGAAAGTGGCGCCTAGACGACTCTCTCCTGCTCAATCAGACGACCCTCTTAGACCTCAATAACTCAATTGCCAATTATTTCCAAGATAATTCTGCTATAGATGTCCCCCCAGGCATTATTTGGAGGCACACAAAGCCACTATACGTGACTGCGACTTCTAGGAAAAAAGCTGCAGAAGAGATTTCTTGTTTAGAGCGTAGATTGGCCTCTCTTCTTTCCAACACCAGTCTCTTCATGACCCTGCTTTGCTCACCCAGATCACCTTGTTGAAAGGTCAACTTAACACTCTTCTCTCCCGTAGAGCTGCTATTACTATGCAGAAATTACAGCAACGGTACTATGATAAAGCCGACAAAGCAGATTCTGTGCTAGCCAGAAAGCTTCGTAAGAAGATGGCTCTAGGTCACATCGATAAAATTTACGACCCACAAGTGAGCAGAGTTACATACGACCCTAAGGAGATAGTCCAGACGTTTCAGGAATTTTATTCCTCCCTTTACAACTTAGCCCCACCACCCCCCCTTCAAAGAGCTCATACGGTGCCGTCTCTAGACGAGTATCTAGCCACCACCCCCCTCCCTAGGCTCACTCCACCTCAGAGTCCCTGAATGAAGACATTACCCTGACCGAGGTTTTGGTGGCTATTAAAACCCTGAAACCCTCCTCAGCTCCAGGCCCGGACAGTTACACCCCACAATATTATAAGAAATTCGCTCCAGTACTAGGTCCCCACTTGACATCTTTTTTTAACGAGATCTTGGATGGTGCCACGTTTGATGCTGCCACAACCAGAGCTAACATCATTGTCATTCCGAAGCCAGGGAAGGACCCAACTCTCTGCTCTAGCTATAGACCAATTTCCCTTCTCAATGTGGACCTTAAAATTTATGCACAAATCTTGGCCTCTAGATTGAATCCCCTCCTCCCTTCCCTCATCCATCCCGACCAGGTGGGATTTATCCCCGGACGTCAAGCCCCGGACAACACTAGGAGAACAATCTACCTGATCCATACAATTCACAGGTGTAAGCTACCCTCCCTCCTTATGTCTCTAGATGCTGAAAAGGCGTTCGACCGCATCTCCTGGTCGTTTATGGTTGGGGTGCTGGAAGCAATGGGTTTCTCTGGCAAATTTATGACTGCCATTTCGGCTTTGTACCGCTCCCCGTCGGCCACAGTCTCTGCAAATGGTCTGACATCGGTCCCCTTCACTATCGCCAATGGCACACGGCAGGGCTGCCCCCTCTCTCCGCTCATCTTTGCCCTTATCATAGAGCCATTAGCAGCTAGAATCCGGGCTAACCAACAGATATTAGGCATCCCAGTGGGTAGTTCTTCCCATAAGATAGCACTATATGCGGATGACGTCTTGTTAACTATTGCTAACCCAAATCTTTCCGTTCCTCCTCTTGTAGACGAATTAAATCTCTATGGCCACTTCTCGGGATATAAAGTTAACACTGACAGAACTGAAGTCTTAGACTTTTATGTTTCCTCAGCAGACAAGGTGTCTTTAGAAAGCTGTTTCCCATTTAACTGGTGCCCTCAAAAACTCAAGTACGTTGGAGTTTACTTCACTAAGCAACTTCACCAGCTTTTTCAGGCCAACTTCCCTCGCATTCCGCTTAATTCCCCAACCCTGGCACTCCACTTTCACCCGCTTCCTCCAGAAGTGCACTCGTGCTGCTGAACACCTCTGGAGGAAATCTCGCTCCCTGGCTGACTTCCTTCACTTCAAGTTTATTCTCTCCTCTTACTGCTCTGCCCTCTCCCTTGCTAAACAATCCTTCTTTAAGTCCCTCATTTCTTCTCAGTCCTCTAATCCCCGCCGCCTCTTTGCCACGTTCACCTCTCTCATTGCCCCTCCGCCTCCTCCTATCCCACTCTCCCTCTCTGCTACTGATTTTGCATGCTTTTTCTACTCTAAAATTGAGGCCATCAGACTTGATATCTCCTCCTCCCTTCCCTCTCCTGCCTCTCTCTTCACTCCACCCTCTTCGCGCATCCCACCCTGGTGCTCCTTCCGCCCTACTACGGGCGATGAAATCTACTCCCTCATTCTTTCCTCTCCCCCGTCCACCTGCCACCTGGATCCCATCCCCTCTCACCTTTTCCGCTCTCTCTCCCCCTCTGTCTTGACTTACTTAGCTCACCTCTTCAATCTGTCTCTCTCCTCTGGCACTGTCCCCTCCTCCTTCAAACATGCCCTTATCACTCCTATTCTAAAAAAAAACAATCTTGATCCCACCTCACTCGCCAACTATCGTCCCATTTCACTTCTCCCCTATGCTTCTAAACTTCTCGAGCGAATTGTCTACAACCGCCTCACCTGTCACCTCTCAGACAATTCCCTCCTTGACCCTCTCCAATCTGGCTTCCGCCCCCTCCACTCCACTGAAACCGCTCTCACCACTGTAACTAATGATCTCCTCTCTGCTAAATCCAGGGGTCACTTCTCCCTCCTCATCCTCCTGGACCTATCCGCAGCCTTTGACACCGTAGACCACCCCCTCCTCTTGCAGACCCTTCACTCTCTCGGTCTCTCTGGCTCTGTCCTCACTTGGTTCACCTCTTACCTCGCCAACCGCTCTTTCTCAGTTTCCATGTCCGGATCATCCTCCCCCCCTTCCGCCCTCCCTGTAGGAGTCCCTCAGGGCTCTGTTCTTGGCCCTCTACTATTCTCACTCTATACTACCTCCCTAGGTGCTCTCGTCACCTCATTTGGCATTCAGTATCACCTATACGCCGATGATATTCAACTTTACATCTCTTCCCCTGATCTTTCCCCCCCCCTCCTCTCTCGTGTATCTGACTGCCTCTCTGCCATCTCCTCTTGGATGTCCTCATGCTTTCTCAAAATTAACATTGCTAAAACCGAACTCATTGTTTTCCCTCCATCTAAGTCCCCATCCCATCTGGATCTCTCCATCACTGTCAACAACTCCACTATCTCTTCTGTCCCCCAACTCTGCTGCCTGGGAGTCATCCTCGACTCCTCGCTCTCTTTTGCCCCCCACATTCAATCCCTCGCCCAATCCTGTCATTTCCAACTTCGCAACATCGCCCACATCCGGCCCTTCCTTTCTCATGAAGCAACCAAAACTATTGTCCACGTGCTTATCATTTCCCGGCTGGACTACTGTAACCTTCTCCTCACCGGCCTCCCCCGCTCTCGCCTTGCCCCCCTTCGTTCTATACTTAATGCGGCTGCGAGGCTTATCTTCCTTTCTCGCAGCTCCTCTTCTGCCTCCCCTCTCTGCCTTGCCCTACACTGGCTCCCCTTCATTTACAGAATCCTCTTCAAACTTCTTACCCTCACCTACAAGGCTCTCTCCCATTCCACTGCCCCTTATATCTCCAATCTCCTCTCCATCCACACTCCCGCCCGGTCCCTGCGATCGGCCAATGACCGTCGCCTCTCCTCCTCTCTGATCACCTCATCCCATTCCAGAATTCAAGACTTCTCCCGAGCTGCCCCCCTGCACTGGAATGACCTCCCACACTCCGTCCGTTTGTCCCATAACCTGTGCTCTTTCAAACGGGCACTCAAAACTCTTCTCTTCCGCAAAGCCTACCAGCCTTCCACCTAACCCTCTCTCCACCCTCACACTCTTCACTTTGCTCCTCCTCAGTAGTGGGGAGCACTTGCTCCCCTCCTCCGACTCCCTTTGTGCCTGCCATCTGTCTACCCTCCCTATAGGATGTAAGCTCGTATGAGCAGGACCCTCCTCCCTCCTGTCTCGCTACCTTATCTTCTGCTCCACTTCAATATATTTGCCTTGCCTGGAGCCTCTGAAGTCTTGGTACTACTCGTTTACTGTTTTGTACTGTTATTCCCTGTACGGTCCATTGTTTGTACTGTGTACGGCGCTACGGAATCCTTGTGGCGTCTTATAAATAAATGATAATAATAATAATAATAATAATTCTTGCTCAAATTAAGTCGGATCTTGTTTTGTGGTCGCAGATATACATCTCCTGGATAGGTCGTATTAATGCGGTCAAGATGAACATAATCCCTAGGCTCCTTTACCTATTTCAAACCCTCCCCATCTGGGTCCCCCCCTACGTTTTTAAGTTTCTCCATTTTCATGTATCTAAATTCATCTGGGCGGGTAAGCGCCCCCGAGTTCGTTTCAAGCTTTTGCAGAGAGCCCCGCAGGGAGGGGGTCTGGGAATCCCTGATTTTCGACGCTACTACCTCTCCGCTCAGCTTGCTCAATGCGTTCTGTGGTGTAGTCTAACTCCCTCCAGGGTCTGGGTTGAGATTGAGGCTGAGAGTCTGGGTATGCTTTCCCTATCTACTCTCCTATGACTCCCACGGGCTCGTCGACCAAAACGTGTCTCACTTCATCCGGTCATTACACATTCCCTGGCGGTCTGGGACTCATGCTCTCAGAAATTTGGCCTCTCCCCCCATCCCTCTCCCCTAATTCCTCTGTTTAACTCCTCAGACTTTGCTCCAGGCCTTATTCCTAAAGCATTCTCCTCGTGGACCTCACAAGGGGTCCGTTTCTTAAACGATCTCACCTCTACGGCTGTGTTCCCCTCATTTTCTGACATCCAATCGCGAATAAATATTCCCACTAAACTATTCTATAACTTTATCCATATATGGTGGACTTGTCCCAAATAATCAAACTTTTGGGCAGAGATTAAACACCTGATCCATTCGATTCTCCAGGTAGCGATACTGTCACTCACCGGACTGTGAGTGCTTCTTCCCGGACTATTAGGAACCGTGGACGTCCTCTATCCTGAGGGACTGCGCATGCGCAGCCCTTTCCAAACCTTCAGTGTATGTTCCTTTAACTTAATTGGCAGATCAGGCAACCTCCCTATATTAAGCACCTGTGGTCAACACCACGTTGCCTGATCTTGGAGTCTCATTCCCCATGAGTCTCTGAAGGTGTTCCTGTGTTTCCTTGTTTATTCAGCCCAGCTGATTCCTGTGGTTTCCAAACCACTTCTACCTCTGTGGTTTCCAAACCACTTCTACTACTGTGGTTCCCATACCACTTCTACCATCTACTGTATCATCGTGACTGTGAGCTGATTCCTATCCGCTGCCTCCGTGCACTACAGTCTTCTAACCACTTCAACTCTACCATGTATCATTGGGACTGTTAGCTGATGCCTATCCGCTGCCTCCGTGCACTACAGTCCTTCATCCACATCCACTCACCTGTTCATGATTGTGACTGCCAGCTGATTCCTATCCGCTGCCTCCGTGCACTACAGGCTTCAACCTGCAACCCGTCTGTGTTTCATCGTGACTGTTTAGCTGATTCCTATCCGCTGCCTCTGTGCGCTTCAGTCTTCAGTCCTTGTCTACTCTACCGTGTTTCCTTGAGTCTGCTGCCACTATTGCTACCTGCTACTCTCCGTGATCATCTGTTCCAGTTCAACTCTGCTCCGGTGTCCCATCGTTACTGCACCTGCTGGTTGCTATTGGTTACCTCCGTGTTCCCGCAGAGACCCGCTGCTGTTACTTCTCAGCGCTACTCATCCATCTACTGCTGATCCGCTCTCCACGCCTTCCTGTGTTCCCTGCTGGTCTACCTACCTGTGCGCTGCACCTGCTAGACCCCTGCTTCACGCATCCAGGGACTTGTATCCTGCTGGCCTCCTGCCCTTCAGGTATCTCTGCACTCCTGTCTGACTGCCTTCTCCTGAACCACGGTATGCATACTTCCCATTGACTGTGCTGTGTATTGCATACCTTGCTGGACTGTGTTGGTTCTCCTCTGGAGTGTACTATCCGCTGAGTCTATTGCCATCATTGACTGTGTTGGTTCTCCTCTGGAGTGTACTATCTGCTGACTCTACTGCCATCATTGACTGTGTTATCTCATGCCGGATTACTTCAAGAGACTTTCTATATTGGCAGTGTTGTTCAGTCATTTATACATTTATATTGTGCATATTACTGTGGATCAAAGTCAAGGTGCCCGTGTATATATTGTGTTGCAGTCTCTCCCCGTGCACCTCCTCACATATATATTCAGTAGTACAACTTGCTAGTGGCAGACCACTGACTCCTGTTTACAGTTTCACCTGTTCCAGTATCCTCTCACATAGCAGTGGTACAACTTGCTAACGCAGACCACTGACTCCCCGGATACCTCCACTTGGATTCCATTCCTTCACTCTGACAGCGGTACAACTTGCTATCCGCAGACCGCTGACTCTCATCACCTCCTCGTTTCTGTTGGACATTCCTCCTCACTATAGCAGTGGTACAACTTGCTACCGCAGACCACTGACTACCTTCACGTGTCCTTTGTCCATACAGTTCCTCGTGTATTACTACCTCCATATTGCCAGTGCTGCTAGTCATAGACTTTCCTGAGCATCTCATCATCTGCTATTTCCTGTTCCGTGATCACCCTGCTACCAGAGTACCATATTACCACCTATACTGCTCTGGTAAGCCTATCACCTGGTGATCCCTGGGTAAAGACTCCTAGTGCCCGTGACAGTAAGATCAGGCCATGACAGACCCAGATACGGAACCTACTGCTAAAGAGATGCTGCAGCATCTGGTCAGCCGTGTGGAGCAACAGGATGCTCGCCAACAGCTGTTACTTCAATGTTACCAATCGTTAACCTCCCAAGGAACATCTGGACAGACTGTTACAGCTAGTAGTGAAGCTCCTGTGCTTTCCTCCGTTTCCCCAGTGCCATCCCAGGTGTCTACAGCTCCTACGCTTCACCTGCCTACTCCGTCAAAATATGACGGGGACCCCAAAACTTGTAGAGGTTTCCTTAACCAATGTTCAGTCCATTTTGAACTCCAACCTCAAAATTTTTCTACCCATCGTTCCAGAGTGGCCTATCTTATCTCATTGTTTTCTGGACAAGCCCTGGCTTGGGCCTCCCCTCTGTGGGAAAGAAACGATCCAATTCTACAAGATAGTGCCAAATTCATTTCCACGTTCCGAAGTGTGTTCGATGAACCAGGTCGTGTGACCTCCGCTGCTTCCAGCATTCTTCGTTTGCGACAAGGCTCCCATACAGTAGGACAGTATGTCATTCAATTTAGGATCTTAGCCTCTGAACTTCAGTGGAACACTGAAGCATTAGTTGCCGCCTTCTGGCAGGGGCTCTCCGATAAAATTAAAGATGCACTGACTACCCAAGAGCTTCCTTCGTCACTAGAAGATTTGATCTCTCTTTGCCATCGTGTAGACATGAGATTTCGTGAAAGAGAATCTGAGAAAACAACTTCTGCTAAAGCACCTCTTCGTTTAAACCCTCAATTTCGTCCAGTTTCACCTTCTGTGATTCCCATGGAGATAGGACGTTCCAAATTATCTTTAGAAGAGAGGAAACGAAGAGTAAAGAATAGACTCTGTATCTATTGTGCTGATTCCACACATATGCTCAGTTCTTGCCCTAAGAAATCGGGAAATGCCAGGCCCTAACTAGTTCTGGAGAGGTGAAGTTAGGGTCCCTGGAGTCCTCTCCATTGTCTATGAAATCTAAAGTCTGCGCTTTCGATGTTACGATTTCCTTTGCTACCAAATCCTTTGAGTCACAGGCATTGATTGATTCCGGAGCAGCAGGAAATTTCATTTCTAAATCACTAGTGAATCAATGGTCCCTACCAGTGATCACTTTAAAAACACCCATTACTGTGACGGCTATAGATGGATCACGTCTCATCAATGGTCTCATCACCCAGAGTACGTCTCCAGTAACCCTTCAGATTGGTGTACTACACCATGAAGAAATTTCGTTTTTAATTCTTCCTGTTACGACAAGTCCGATTGTCTTAGGCCTTCCATGGCTTCAATGTCACTCTCCCCAGATTGACTGGCGCACCCCTCAAGTTACGTCTTGGGGGCCTGAATGTCACCATCGTTGTCTCTCTCAAGTTATTCCTCTTAAAGTACAGCAATCTTCCATCTCATCGTCCTCCCCGGGACTCCCTCCTCAGTATGCTTCATTTGCCGATGTGTTTGATAAAGCTCAGTCTGAACGTCTTCCTCCTCATCGTTCTTGGGATTGTCCGATCGACCTTCTACCTGGCAAGACTCCTCCCAGGGGTCGGGTCTATCCTCTCTCGTTACCTGAAACTCAAGCCACATCTGAGTACATACAGGAGAATCTCCAGCGTGGGTTCATTCGACCTTCCACCTCTCCCGCTGGAGCTGGGTTCTTCTTCGTCAAAAAGAAGGATGGATCATTACGCCCTTGTATAGATTTTCGTGGACTCAACGCCATTACTATCAAGAATCGGTATCCCATTCCGCTGATCACTGAGCTATTTGATCGCATCAAGGGAGCTCGGATATTTACTAAGTTGGATCTTCGTGGTGCCTACAATTTAATTAGAATCCGTTCCGGTGACGAATGGAAGACCGCGTTTAACACCAGAGATGGGCATTACGAATATTTAGTAATGCCCTTCGGGCTGTGTAATGCCCCCGCGGTTTTCCAGGGTTTCATCAATGAGATCTTTCGGGACTTATTATATGTATGTGTCGTTGTCTACCTGGACGACATATTGATCTTCTCACAGGACCTGCCTTCTCATCACCAACATGTGGCAGAGGTCCTCTCCAGACTACGGAAAAACTCATTGTTCTGTAAATTGGAAAAATGTTCATTCGAGTTACCCCAGATTCCATTCTTGGGGTATATAGTTTCCGGAGTTGGCCTGAAGATGGATCCAGACAAAGTAAATGCTGTACTACATTGGCCTCAGCCAACTACTCTTCGTGCCATCCAGCGTTTTTTAGGTTTTGCCAATTACTATAGACGCTTCATTCAAGACTTCTCATCCATTGCATCTCCCATTGTGGCCTTAACTCGGAAAGGGGCTAATACTAAGCAATGGTCATCTGAGGCTCTCCAAGCCTTTCAAATCCTCAAAGAGTCCTTCTCGTCTGCTCCCATTCTGCGACAACCTGATGTGACACTCCCCTTCTTCCTAGAAGTAGATGCCTCTAATGTGGGCTTAGGAGCTATTCTCTCCCAACGCTCGGAGCAACAAAAATTACATCCTTGTGCCTTCTACTCTCGGGGTCTTCTGCCCGCAGAGAAAAACTATACTATCGGGGACAAGGAGTTGCTGGCCATCAAAGCTGCATTAGAGGAATGGAGATACTTGTTGGAAGGAGCTCGCCATCCTGTGACGATCTTCACGGATCATAAGAACTTGTCATATTTGCAATCTGCTCAATGCTTGAACCCTCGTCAAGCAAGATGGTCTCTTTTCTTTTCCCGTTTTGAATTAATTATAACCTTCAAACCAGCCGCTAAGAACAAGAAAGCTGACGCTCTATCTCGAGCTTTGGTGACGTCCTCTGATGTAGAAGAGGTTCCCAACCATGCTATTCTAGACCCCAAATGTATTTCTCTGGCTGCTTCATCCACCAAAATGCTACCATTTGGGAAGACCCTCGTGCCTCCTACTCTGAGGAGGAAAATCCTTTCGTGGTTCCATGCCTCTCGTTTTTCCGGACACGCCGGTGAACACAAGACCTTTGAGATTCTCTCTCGTAGTTACTGGTGGCCTTCAATGAGGAGAGACGTCAAAGAGTTTATTGCTTCCTGTGATTTATGTTCTCAGTTCAAATCCTCCCGCAGAACTCCAGCAGGGTTGCTGCGACCACTACCCATTCCGTCCAAGCCTTGGACCCATATTAGTATGGATTTCGTTACTGATTTGCCACCAAGTAAGAATCACAATACTATTTGGGTAGTGGTAGACAGATTTTCGAAGATGGCTCATTTCGTCCCTCTGTCCGGTTTACCTTCCTCGTCTACTCTGGCTGAACATTTCATTAAAGAAATCTTCCGCATCCATGGATGTCCGTCTGAGATTGTGTCAGATAGAGGAGTACAATTCGTTTCCAGATTCTGGCGGGCCCTTTGTAAAACCTTGGGCATACGATTAGCACTCTCATCGTCTTACCATCCGCAATCTAACGGACAAACGGAACGAGTCAATCAAGATCTTGAGACTTTTATTAGGATGTTCTCTTCAGCCAACCAAGACAATTGGGTAGAATTGCTCCCTTGGGCTGAATTCGCCCATAACAACATGTACCATGAGTCATCATCCAAAACTCCATTCTTTGTGGTCTACGGTCACCATCCGTCTTTTCCGGAATTTCCTGCCCTCCCGCCCACCCAAGTTCCTGCTGTGGAGACTGCTTGTCAGACCTTCAAAAATATCTGGTCTCAGGTCAAAACCTGTTTAAAGAAGACATCTAACAAATATAAGTCTTTCGCAGATAAGAAGAGGCGGGCTATTCCACCACTAAAAATTGGAGATCGTGTCTGGTTATCTACCAAAAATATTCGTTTGAAGGTTCCATCTATGAAATTCGCCCCTCGTTTTATTGGTCCATATAGGATCATTCAAGTTATCAATCCAGTATGTGTTAAACTTCTTCTTCCTAAGAATCTTCGGATTTCCAATGCCTTCCATGTGTCCTTACTCAAACCTCTTATTATCAATCGTTTCTCGACTCCTCCCTCAGCACCGCAGCCAGTTCAAGTTCATCAGGAGGAGGATTTCGAGATTACTGAGGTATTGGATGCAAAAATTTCGCGAGGAGTCCTCCGTTTCCTCGTTCATTGGAAGGGCTTTGGTCCTGAAGAGCGTTCATGGATCAAAGCTGAAGATCTTAATGCTCCTGCCCTTCTGAAGAAGTTTTATTCCAAAAATCCGGACAAGCCCGGTTCCAGGCGTTCTGTGCCCACCTTTAAAAGGGGGGGTACTGTCACTCACCGGACTGTGAGTGCTTCTTCCCGGACTATTAGGAACCGTGGACGTCCTCTATCCTGAGGGACTGCGCATGCGCAGCCCTTTCCAAACCTTCAGTGTATGTTCCTTTAACTTAATTGGCAGATCAGGCAACCTCCCTATATTAAGCACCTGTGGTCAACACCACGTTGCCTGATCTTGGAGTCTCATTCCCCATGAGTCTCTGAAGGTGTTCCTGTGTTTCCTTGTTTATTCAGCCCAGCTGATTCCTGTGGTTTCCAAACCACTTCTACCTCTGTGGTTTCCAAACCACTTCTACTACTGTGGTTCCCATACCACTTCTACCATCTACTGTATCATCGTGACTGTGAGCTGATTCCTATCCGCTGCCTCCGTGCACTACAGTCTTCTAACCACTTCAACTCTACCATGTATCATTGGGACTGTTAGCTGATGCCTATCCGCTGCCTCCGTGCACTACAGTCCTTCATCCACATCCACTCACCTGTTCATGATTGTGACTGCCAGCTGATTCCTATCCGCTGCCTCCGTGCACTACAGGCTTCAACCTGCAACCCGTCTGTGTTTCATCGTGACTGTTTAGCTGATTCCTATCCGCTGCCTCTGTGCGCTTCAGTCTTCAGTCCTTGTCTACTCTACCGTGTTTCCTTGAGTCTGCTGCCACTATTGCTACCTGCTACTCTCCGTGATCATCTGTTCCAGTTCAACTCTGCTCCGGTGTCCCATCGTTACTGCACCTGCTGGTTGCTATTGGTTACCTCCGTGTTCCCGCAGAGACCCGCTGCTGTTACTTCTCAGCGCTACTCATCCATCTACTGCTGATCCGCTCTCCACGCCTTCCTGTGTTCCCTGCTGGTCTACCTACCTGTGCGCTGCACCTGCTAGACCCCTGCTTCACGCATCCAGGGACTTGTATCCTGCTGGCCTCCTGCCCTTCAGGTATCTCTGCACTCCTGTCTGACTGCCTTCTCCTGAACCACGGTATGCATACTTCCCATTGACTGTGCTGTGTATTGCATACCTTGCTGGACTGTGTTGGTTCTCCTCTGGAGTGTACTATCCGCTGAGTCTATTGCCATCATTGACTGTGTTGGTTCTCCTCTGGAGTGTACTATCTGCTGACTCTACTGCCATCATTGACTGTGTTATCTCATGCCGGATTACTTCAAGAGACTTTCTATATTGGCAGTGTTGTTCAGTCATTTATACATTTATATTGTGCATATTACTGTGGATCAAAGTCAAGGTGCCCGTGTATATATTGTGTTGCAGTCTCTCCCCGTGCACCTCCTCACATATATATTCAGTAGTACAACTTGCTAGTGGCAGACCACTGACTCCTGTTTACAGTTTCACCTGTTCCAGTATCCTCTCACATAGCAGTGGTACAACTTGCTAACGCAGACCACTGACTCCCCGGATACCTCCACTTGGATTCCATTCCTTCACTCTGACAGCGGTACAACTTGCTATCCGCAGACCGCTGACTCTCATCACCTCCTCGTTTCTGTTGGACATTCCTCCTCACTATAGCAGTGGTACAACTTGCTACCGCAGACCACTGACTACCTTCACGTGTCCTTTGTCCATACAGTTCCTCGTGTATTACTACCTCCATATTGCCAGTGCTGCTAGTCATAGACTTTCCTGAGCATCTCATCATCTGCTATTTCCTGTTCCGTGATCACCCTGCTACCAGAGTACCATATTACCACCTATACTGCTCTGGTAAGCCTATCACCTGGTGATCCCTGGGTAAAGACTCCTAGTGCCCGTGACAGATACCATTAGAGCCTAAATTTTTTCTCTTGCCCTTGGGAGCGCCCGCGGCGACTCGACATCAGAACAAGCTAGCTAGGCATATCTTATCGGCAGCTACCTGCCAAATTGCAGCAGACTGGAGGCAGCAGTCTCCACCTTCACTTCAGGCCGTTATTAATAGAGTTTGGCAGGTTCAGTGCCTGGAATACATGACCAGCATCATCATTAGGACGTCTAGATCCTTTACTAAGGTATGGAGCCCATGGCTTTCGTTTTTTCAGGCTTACTCCCCCTTTTACTTGACTTTGCACCTACATATATCCGTCCTCTTTTCGTGAACCCCTTTTCTTCCTTCTCTCTTTTCCTTTTCTGCTCTGTACTAGTCTCCTTTATCTTTTCTTCCTGCGTCATGCCTGTCTCTGTCGCGGGATTTCGCTCTCTCCTTTACATCTTAAGAAACCTATGGTCACTTATTATACATGCAATCTGACCTCGTTGCACTGATTCTTTACGATATTCTGTTGATTCCATATATTGTTTTATGTTTTATTGTTTTTTGTTGTTGTTCACTTGTTGGCATTGCATATCGGTTTTGTTTGTTACTTGAACTCTCAAAAATAAAAACTTTAAAAAAAAAAAAAAAGGGATAAAATAACAGAAATTATAACTTACAGATATAAGTATATAATATAAATATTGTATTATAATTACTTGAAATAAAACTGAGTACTCAAACTGGGTCCAGTTATAATATACAACACAACTCCAATTCTTTATTAGCTCAAATGTAACAGCCTTTGGTCAGTGACACAGTGTGCACAAAAGGGGTCTCTATCCGCTAAATTCAAAATTTTGGAATACATGAGCTTGGATTTTCAGCCCCCTTTTAGGGCACTACCTCCCATCTTGGCTCCTCTCTAACCATTTGGCAACTAGGTTGCTTACCACTGTAGGCTAGGTAAACACTACAGGAAAAATAAATAATTATTGATTTATAAACGACAGGGAAAAAAAAATCCCTATCAGCATACACCGATTCATGTATACACACTGTAAACCATGGTTGTCCAGCCCGCGGCCCGCGGCCCAGCATGCCTGTAAATGTGGCCCAGCAGGAGTTTTGGTTGTGGCAAGGGGGCAGCGCTGAGAAAAGAAATCCTGCAAAAAAAAAAAAAAGAAAATACTTACCTTGCGGTCACGTCAGCTGTCTCTCCGGCTCCCTCCCTGGTCTCCTCCTCCGTGTGGCGCTCACAGTGAATGTCGGGGGTGACGTCATCACACCCGACATCCATTGCATAGCGCAGCACAGAGGAGTCACCCGCGCAAACTATCAGCAGCAGTGAAAGATTATCCAGTATCTTATTGTTGTTACTCTGAATTTGGACTTTCTGCACCATGCAATTATGAACTAGCTGTGTTCTCTGTATGTATCTAATATAAATATTAAGAGATGATTGTATTTTTAATATTATAAACCATTTTAAATGTGCAGTGCTGAGTAGGGTGAAATTATCACCCACTGTTACCCTCATCGGAGGCTGCTCCATGAGCCATTTTTCTCGCCACCCTATCTTTTAATCTCTGTAGATTTCTATTAGTCCTCCTGATGCTACCTATATCGGTGACCATTTCAAACTGGTCAATAAAAAAATGATTCATGGGTGCAGAAAGAGAGAAAAAAAAGTTTTTGCCATTTAAGTCCCCGAACCCCACTAAGGGGCAGATGCAGGTAAGTTAAATTGTAGCTGGTAATGGGACTACTGCTTTAATCATGATTCTGCAACAGGTTTCCTAACTCTTACTAACTTCATTTCCAAGTAAGTTTAATATGTTATCTATCTATCTATATTTCTATGGTTTTTTCGATGATCAACTATCGTTAGTGTATGTTATGTGCGGCCCAAACCAACTCGTCGTCTTCCAATGTGGCCCAGGGAAGCTAAAAGGTTGGACAACCCTGCTGTAAACGAATACCTTGAGATCTGTACTCTTCATCTGTCATAACTATCGTCCGGCTGTCAGACCGTCACTCAGCAGGGATCCGCCCCACATACTCTCAGCTTGCAATCCAAAGTATGTGTGCCTGCCCCCCCCCCTCCCCCTCATCTGTCTACTTGTTCAGCAATGGAACAACAACATTGTTCCATTCCTGAACAAGATTTTCAAGTCAGTTTGAAAATCTCAATCAACGATTTCAGTGGCTTTGAATTGACCAACAGTCATCATTTCACTGTACACACTAAGGCGATAAAGCCTTATCTGTAGTGTGTACCTAGCCTAACTCTATAGTGGCTAAATACATGAACGCCCTCAAGTGTTCAGCTGGTCCTCTGTCTCAAATCTCCTGCCTCCTGCAGGACATACAACAGCCTCACACTTGAGCCATTTACTAAGCTCCTTACTAAGCCATCTTCTCAGACTTCCCTGCTTTTTGCAGGACACACAATGGCCTCACACTTGAGCTTCTACTCAGCTCCTCGCTAAGCCTCTGTCTGGAGAATTCCAGTCTCCTAAGACAGGCAGATCCTATATAGTGAGCTGCAGAAAGGTGTCGTCACACACCTTTTCAATACTGTGGGAGTTGATCACAAACTCCAGGGCTTGAACATGTGCCAAACTAACGCAAGCTAACTTGCAAAAATCACAATATTGCTACGGCTAACAGTCTTGACATAAACCCGTAGAGCCAGATGGAGAGGTCTTCACCTATAGCAGCCTCCTTTTCCGTAGAGCTCGTTACGCTCACAGGTACTCGGATGCCCCCAGGTCTTATACTCAAGGTAGTACAGGTGTATGAATGTACCGTAGCATAGAGTAGCGGGGAGTAGAATCTAGAGGAGTTAGGAACAGGCCGAGGTCGAAGGTCAGAAGCAGGCAACAAGGTTAGGGACAGGCAAGATGTCAGGGCTGGCAGCGATCAAAGGAGGTCCGGGTCACAAAGCAAAAGGTCAGGGCAACAGGCAAGAATCAAGGTCCAAATAACAAAGCCAGGGGTCATACACGGAAGGTCCAAAAACAGCAACAGGTTCAAGGGCACTGGAGCAGGCTAGTACACAGGCTACTGAGAACTATAACCGGCAGGGAGACTAGGCCCTCCCTGCCTTATATACCAACACTAACCAATGGCCACAGAGGGGAGTAACCAACAATCAGCCCAGGAGCTGAATAATAAATAAATGATTTGCACTGCTTTGCGCATGCGCCCGGTTGCCACTAATGTCAGGACGCGGCGCTTACATACAGACCATCCCGACCGTTGTCTAGGCGACGGCCGGGGCGAAAAAAGAAGTGACATCCCGGTCATCATGGAGACGGCCGGGACGCTTCCTGCGGGCACGGAGAGTCGCGGTGTCCTGAGGCACCGCCGCGACTTGTGACAAATATATACAGATAAACAAAATAGTGCACTCCAGTCTCAAGACAAAACTGCTTGGGTGCACATGTAAAATGTTATATAAAAGGAAATAAAAAATGGCACTCACAGGACTTCTGATTGTAGCATGTATTAACATTTTGGTTTCCACTGGAACCATTTTCAAGAATATATAGCCTATTAAATTAGCAAAGTAAGGCAGTTAAGATATGATAAAATAGGACACAGCAAATACATGCACACATTCCTTTACACAGTGTTTTGGGAAAAAAGATCATACAGTACAGCTATTCAATTAGTGATACCACAGATCAATAACCAGCCCTACTTCATATAAAGGCTACAAGGCTGAGAGCAATAAACATTCCGCAAAACCACATATAATTAAAAGATAGTAGACCCATAGTATTCATAAAACTTAAATGCACTCGGGTGACGGGTGTTTGGAGCCTACACAACTGCTATGCATAGGGAAATTGAGTATGTTAATACAGGTTTTATTAGGACTCAAATAAATGGCCATACAACAAGTCCATGTGCAGGGTGGATGCTATAAATTTAGAACCCAAACACATGCAATTGACAGCGAAAGGAGGAGTTTATCCATACAGATCAAGATTCTATACAACAGACTCCTTTGTAAATGAAAAATAGGTAAAAAAAAAAAAGGGCCTGCCAAGAGAAGGAAGGTTGGGAAGTATGTATAATATGCAGACATGAATAAACTCTTCAACTGGCCCCCAGTAGTGTGGACTATTTTATAGTAGGTGGACATTAGAAGTGTGTTCTAAGAAATTTATATACACCGATCAGTCACAACATTAAAACCATCTGTCTAATATTGTGTAGGTGCCCCCCGTACCGCCAAAACAGCTCTGACCCATTGAGGTATGGACTCCACAAGATCTCTGAAGGTGACCTGTGGTATCTGGCACCAAAACGTTAGCACCAGATCCTTTAAGTCATGTAAGTTGCAAGGTATCGCCTCCATGACTATGACTTGTTTTTCCAGTACATCCCATAGATGTTCAATGAGATTGAGATCTAGGGAATTCAATACCTTGAACTCTTGAATTAATGAATGCCTGGACCCAAGGTTTCCCAGAAGAACATTGCCCAGAACATCACACTGCCTCCGTCGGCTTGTCTTCTTCCCATATACCTCCTGGTGTCATCTCTTCCCCAGGTAACCAACACACACGCACCCGGCCATTCACATGATGCAAAAGAAAACGTGATTCATCATCATACAGATAAGAACAATGGTACAGAGAAGCAGAATAAGAAACTCATTGATGCAATTACTGGAAAAAAATTCATGACATACAGAAACAATTCAGCATAAGACAAAACAGGGAGAGAGAGGAAGGCAGAGAATGCGCAGACATGAGACATAGAGGGCAGATATGAGAAACAGGGTAGAGGATCCAGCATGTGTGAGATTACAATTTAAAGGGAGGGTGTAAGGAGACACAAAAGGAGAAAATGGGATGAATAGGCATAGTGGGGTCTCACTATGGTACATTGGTCTGCAAGATGCTGAGTCCATGATGTAAAAAGGCCTAGATTGGTGCAGGGGCCTAGAAGGTGCAGGGGCTGATATGATGCCTGGGTGTATGTATAGCATAGTTGCCTACTCTCCCGGAATGTTCGAGAGACTTCTGAACTTTTGAGAGTTCTCCGGCAGGGCAACCTCCCGCATCCTGCCCACTTCGTTAGTGAAATGAGTGGGCGGGGCCAATTGTGTCATCCTGGCCCCACCCCCTGCTGTAATAGGCTGGAATTGTCATGTTTGACAGATAGGCGGGACCAGGATGACGCAATTGTGTGGTCACGTCCCCAGGACACGGCACGCCAGCCCAGATCTAATCCTATGGGCAGAGCATCACAGCATGCCATTGCTAGAAGGGGCGATTGCTCCGATCCTCCCCATTCCTCCGTTCCCTGGATCAGACACTGGCATGCAGGTCAGGAAGAATGTACAATAAGGAAGTGGTTTCCAAATCCAGTTCTCAGAGAGCTCTAACTGCATGTTTTCAAGATTACGTGAAATAATTAGTACCACCTACATCTGCGGATCTTTTAAAATGTGTCAGTCAGTAATGAATACAGCTGTGCCCCATGTACAAAGTAAAAAGAGCCATTATGGGCAACACAGTGGCCTAGTGGTCAGCACTTCTGCCTCACAGCACTGGGGTCATGAGTTCGATTCCCAACCATGGCCTTATCTGTGTGGAGTTTGTATGTTCTCCCGTGTTTGCGTGGGTTTCCTCCGGGTGCTCCGGTTTCCTCCCACACTCCAAAAACATACTGGTAGGTTAATTGGCTGCTATCAAAATTGACCGTAGTCTCTGTCTGTCTGCCTCCCTCTGTGTCTGTGTGTGAGTGTGTGTCTATATTAGGGAATTTAGACTAGCGTGTGACACCTCAGACGGGAGTTGCAATTTAAAGTCTATGATACTACAGTTAAAGGTTGACCAACAACATGGCAACTCATGGTATCCAAAGCTCTCAGAAAGAAGACAGCAACTGTATGTTAAGGAACATTAATGTGTGGGTCCAGTGTAATAGTGTAATAGTGCCTATCAAGCTTACAAGAATATTGGAAGAATTTCTGTAAGGGAATCTTGGCACACTGAAAATTAAGGCCTTAGCTAGAAGATATGTATGGTGGACTGGAATCAATGGTCAGATTGAATCAATAACTGTGAAGGATATCAAGAGATTCCAAACGCACCTCTACCAATTCCATTACACCATTGGGAATGGCTCTCCTCTACATGGCAAATAGTTCATATTGATTGTGCATTCATGGATGACATGTTTCTGATTGTGGTGAATGCACATTCTAAGTGGCCTGAAGTGCACAAGATGAAGTCTATGTTGTCTGAGAAAACTATTGCTGTTTTGAGAACTGCATTCTCTAGAAATGGGTTACCCAGACAAATCTGTACTGACAATGGATGTCAGTTGGTTTCAGGAGAATTCCACAGATTCCGGTAAAATAGTGGCTTAAAGTACTTCCCTTTAGCACCATACCACACCAGCCACAAATTGATTAGCAGAAACACTTGTTCAAACAGTCAAGAAAGTTATCAAGGTCAGGAGACCCAAGCAAATTACTGTAAAACACAAAATTGACATTTTTTTATTTGTTTATCGAAATAGTGAACATGCTACTACAGGGCAATCTCCAGCAATAATGTTCATCAATAGGAACCTGAGATGTACATAAAGAAGTCCATAACAAGAAATTCAAAAATATGTATCAAAAACAGAAATGTCAATGTTGGTTATGAGATTATCGTGAGGAAACCGGGGAAAATCATTTCAAGGTCTGATCCCTTAATGTATACTGTTGATGATGGAGACAGCTAAAGAAGTCGTCATGTAGACGAAATCCTTAATGCACAAGGGAGAGGTTACAAGCTCAAATGTCTAACCAATTCAAAAGAGCGGAAATGTTGTTGAATGAATTCAAGAGTCAAATGTAATGCTAGTCTAAATGAATAAATAACTACCGTATTTTTCGCTCCATAATACGCACCTGACCATAAGACGCACCTAGTTTTTAGAGGAGGAAAACAGGGAAAAAATTATTCTGAACCAAATCTCAAATCTCAAATATTCTGAACCAAATGGCACTGCTAATATGGCTATGAGTTTTAAAATATAGTCCAACAACTAATTCATCATACATAAGAGGTCAGAGAATGTATTATAATTACCACTTAGAAATTGCACTACCCATCAATAAAGTTTAACTTCTAAAAACCTATCCAAACTAAAATACAATTCACTGTCCCTCCTGTCTCGAGTCTATAGGGAGTATTTACTAGTAAGGTGTAAATGTGCAATGATGCAGCAAGCCATCTTTGAGGCACCTAGTGCACGTTCTGTAATAAAGGCAAATATCTTACTGATTGCTATGTGTAGAGGGAGTCCAATGGTTCCTATAGGGTGACCAAGATGCAGGGATCCCCGTTGAAACGGACAGTGCTATCCGCACTCACAGAGCAGGTTCCCAGTGGTGTTCTGGGGCCGATCAGCGGGAGAGACGGCGTGCGTTCCGCAGTGGAACGCACTTCACTTCCAGATTGACGTAGTGTTATTCTCAACACCACTGACACGTTCAGCGCTTACCACGTCACTAACATGCGCACACCACTGCAGAATGGAGACATCCGCCCGGCAGCAGGACGCTGGAGCGTCCCCACGGCAACCAGGTATTCTGTACAAGGCTTTTTTTTTAGTATTCGCTCCATAAGACGCACACACTTTTTTCCCCACTTTTTTGGGGGGAAAAAGTGCGTCTTATGGAGCGAAAAATACGGTATATTATAAATCACTATATTAAAGGAACTAAAAAATTTCTTTATATGCTACATTATATGTATAAGTTCTCCCATCAAAGTTACATTGCTGGCCATGGTCAACTTTAATTTTGGTAGATGCTTCGGGATAATGCAACGTAAAGCTATCCATGTGTAAAGACCGGTTCTGGCCAACCTTTTGAAGGGTTTGAGCTTGACTCTTGTTTACTGCCATGGCGAATGCGATAATTACGTGGAATTGCAAGGGATCCATCATGTTGATGTCCTTGAGGGCAGCCTCTTGGGATTTTTGTTGTAAACAAAGCGAGGATAAGTGAATAATGAAATGAGACAGCAGTCTGTTATTGAGGTCCCCCCACACGCTGATATACGTGCAAATAACTGTCACAGTTTCCAGACCACCCAGCAGGTCACATGTTCCAGGTCACCCAGCAGGTGCACAGGGAGAGTTCACTAAGGTGAAAAAAGAAAAAAATTGGGAACCTACCACAATCCGATGCAGCTTAAATATACCTCATACACCCATACACCTATACACTATACCATCTTTGACTGGGACTAATCCTTGCAGCTGTTTCCTATCCCGGGAAGGATATAAGATCTTATTCTGCCTGAATGAGCAGCACGGCGGCATAGTGGTTAGCACTTCTGCCTCACAGCACTGGGTTCATGAGTTCAATTCCCAACCATGGCCTTTCCCGTGTATGTTCTCCCCGTGTTTGCGTGGGTTTCCTCCGGGTGCTCCGGTTTACTCCCACACTCCAAAAACATACTGGTAGGTTAATTGGCTGCTAAAAAATTGACCCTAGTCTGTGTGTTTCTCTCTGTGTCTGTGTGTGTGTATGTTAGGAAATTTAGACTGTAAGCCCCAATGGGGCAGGGACTGATGTGAGCATGTTCTATGTACAGCGCTGCAGAATTATTGGCGCTATATAAATAAATGGTGATAAATAGTGATGATAAATACTCCCAGCATTCGGTATGAGTTATCTGTACACCTAATTTAGGATTTTTTTTTATGCTGTTTTTATTTTGACTCTGTGAGTGAATTTTACTATTAAAATCTGTTTGCCATACAATATCACACAAGGCTTTCTCCCCGATTTTTTCGTTGTCTTTCTCTAATATGATCGACTAATGAGGGGAAGAGAGCCATCCAGTCTTTCAACATCTACATAAGATAGGAATTCAAGAAATATTCTTAAGGCGTCTTTCTTTACTTAGTGAGTGTGATACTATTGGGGGCATCGGAATAGCTACCCCAGAAAAAATTGAACAGCACATATTATATATATTCTTTACTACTCTTGGATGCATTAATTTTCATTGACATTATCACGCTATTTTGATGTTTAGATTTGTTTCATGGTCTGCACTGGATATGTATATCCAATATAAGAAGAACACTTGGAGTTTACATCAACAATCAATATAAGTATATTTTTATTGATTATATAGATATTTGACATCTTCTATGGGGGATATCTGGAGAGTTCACTAACTGTCACAATTTCCAGAGCAACCGAGGACAATGGTAATGCACTGTTGTAAATAACGCTCAGACGTTTTGTGACATTACTCTGAAACGATGCAACTGACTACAACGTCAATATTTTTCTGCAAATCTATAAATCAAGAACTTTAATTTGGTATATGATGTACTCTGCTCAGAAAATGGAATCATAGAAATAAGTCATTCATAAAAATCGTACTTATACTATTAATACATAGATGTAACCCCAGAGACTTTACACCACCTACCCAACAAGAATGTGGATCTTCAACTGTACTTGAGAAAGTCCGAGTCCACAAAGGAAATACAACTTACAGAGTCCCATGACTCAAGGTTTCAAAACCGTTATCCTGAAAGGCAACAGAGACCTCCTAAAGAGCTCAATCTTTATAACAGCGGGGTAGATGTTAGGATTGTGTTCTAACAAATGTATTGTCACGGAGGAGGTATTAGCACCTGCAAGTATTGGCACAACTACACAAGGAGGCGCGGAGTCTAACACGCCGCCGGTTTTCACCAGGGACCCCCGCAAGGAGGTTTGGACTTCGCGTACTCACCAAAGGTACCTGTCTCTGGTGTGTGCCGCACCCACTCACTATCGTAAGTGGGGACATACCTCCCAATTTGTATGAGTCGGGACAAATGTCCTAATGGTGGGACATTCCCATAAAATCGGGACAGTTGGGAGGTATGATACACTACAGTGTGACTCCAAATTAGCAACAAAATCCAACATATGTCCAGCTGACTTTGTCAGAGGCTCTACCACTGATTAAATGAGAGACTACTGTGGGAGCAAAATTTTTAGGGGGGACAAATTGGCATGAAGGGCAATGTGGCCTAGTAGTGGGGCTGTATGGTATACAGAGCATGATAAAGCTGTACTATACCTGGCAAGAAGAAGATAATACTGTTTATTTTACTATCCCTGGCCTACCTTCCTTCACAAGCAGCAAGCTGTTATATTGGTGCAACTGTCTATGTTTGTGAATAAAATGCATTAGGCAATGTGTCTTGCTTTTACCCTTCCAAATATTATAACTTCAACTCCTTGTATATTAGTAAAAGCAAAGCAGAGGATTATTAATGGTCCCGTCCCCCCCACAGAACCCTTGAAATGTTTATTTATTTCAATATGTTTATCATAGGCACTCTGCCCATATTCAAAATGGTATCTGGGCGTTCCTGGCAAGGCTGGTCATAAACACATCACTGCTCTGTCTTCTTAGTGGTCGAATCTCTGTCTGATATCCTCCGTTCACCAATCAGCTTGTGCACGGCTACTACACAGCTGAAAGGGGACAGCGATTGGGCAGAGACTCCAGTGCACTGATTGGCTGTGATTTCATACTGTATTAGTCGTTTGACTGTGATTGGCCTACATCTGCTTTCCGAGGGCCGCGATTGGTCAGGAGAAGGAGCCAGTTCACGAAGTTTCTGGAGTGCGGAAGAAAGATCTGGAAGGTTCTGGAGGTGGAGCTGAGTCTATAGAAGAGAGGACTGTCACTGTGCTGGGACAGAGGAGTTCCCACCAGCGGTATACACAGGTATGTACATAGGGGCCAGCGCTGTACGTGGGTTACTGCTTCAATAATGGGGACACGTAAGAGGACATTATTGTCAGCACTGTATAGGGGAGAGGGGTCATGTACTGCATAATAGCCGAGTGATTAGGGGACACAGTCAGCTGGTGCATTGTATTCATTGTATTGGGGATACTGCTGTATAATGTGGGGGAACAGAGAAAGCATTATAAGGGTGGTAGATGTGCTAGGTGGTTGCTGTATGAGGAGCATATGTAATAATATTTTTTCATAAGGGGAACATTCAGGACTGAATAAAGTGGGGTCATACAGATAGGAGTGCAGAAGGGGGGATACAGTGTGGGTTTTATAAAGTGGAGCACACAATCAGATAACATGGTATATGGAGGCACAAGCATTGCTGTATAAAGTGGGGTACACTGTCATATATGAAGTGGTGCACACAATCAGATATGGGGGCACAGACAGGTGTGTATAAAGTGGGGCACACAATCAGATATGCCATATGGGGTCACAATCAGGGCTGTATAAAAGGGGCTCACACTGTAATATTGCTGTAGCTGGGACACAGTTGGATGTTGCTGTATAAAGAAATAACATGATTGCCTAGTTGCTGAATAAGTAGTAGGAGAGACTACTGGGAGATTGTGACGTAAAAAGGGATATTTGTGAGTACTGGGAAATAACTGTATAATGAGGGTTTGTACTTGACTAGAGGTTTGCTGTACACAGAAAGGCATACATCAGCGATTGCTGCATGTACAGATGGGCATACATCAGCGATTGCTGCATGTACAGATGGGCATACATCAGCGATTGCTGCATGTACAGATGGGCAGACATCAGAGATTGCTGCATGTACAGATGGGCATACATCAGCGATTGCTGCATGTACAGATGGGCAGACATCAGAGATTGCTGCATGTACAGATGGGCAGACATCAGAGATTGCTGCATGTACAGATGGGCATACTTTAGAACACTTTACAGGCGGATTTCTGTAAAGGAAGGAGTTCAGTGTAATGGGTTGTTCAATAAATGCTTTTGAAAGTCATGGATATATAAAAAAAAAGACTGCATGAGATATATACAGATGTCCATCTATAGTTGCAGCTATGAATCGGCGTGCAGGACAACTTGGACCTATAGGTATATAAATGAAATCCTCATTTTTGCTGTCATTCTCCACAAATTGTTTGTGTATCTCAAGCCTGCTTCAGTTTTGTGTTTCTAGCTATTTGATTGTCTAAGGTGTACACAGTATACCTAATTGTTTACCTTTGAAGTTGCTTTTGTTTGCTTATCCACCCCCAGGCACCCTATCAGATAGCTTGCTGGTTTCAACAGTCTTTAATATTTAGTATGTGCCGAAATGGAAACAATGGTGTATCGCTACAACATGCCTACTGTTATTGGCTGCTAGGCCAGTATAATTGAACTCTAGCTGCTTACACAGGAATGATGTGGATGGGAGATGCATTTATCTGTCCTCCCATGTGGTCTGCAATGGGTAATATGTTTTTACAGTGGGAGAATGTCAATGTTCCACCTATATGTGGAATAGGACAGGCTTTCATTTAATTCTTTTAAATGGATATAGACCTAGTGCTGATATGCCCCATATTGGAATGTGTTGCTGTCATCCAATACGCATGCAAATACCAGCAACCATTGTTAGAGATGTATGATAGGCAAATTCTTTTGTCCACCACTTGCATTATAGTCTTGATCATGATGTTTATTCTTCCTATTTTAAGAACTCTGTGCTATTTAGCTGTACTTGTTCTCAAATTATTGAGAAACTATTGAAAACACGTCATCAAATTAATACACTACTCTGGGTAAACTACCGGGTAAATTTTAAAAATAGAGAAGAATATATTTATTAATATACAAATTCTGTACTTCCGCAGTTGACTGTGCATTGATCTACCCGTGACCAAAAACCCAAAAGTATGGGAAAGGATTACTACAAGACTCTTGGACTAGTACGGGGAGCCTCTGAGGAGGATATTAAGAAGGCATACAGAAAACAAGCCCTGAAATATCATCCTGATAAGAACAAGGATCCTGGAGCTGAGGAGCGGTTTAAAGAGATTGCTGAGGCCTATGATGTGCTCAGCGACCCTAAAAAGAAAGAGATATTTGACAAGTATGGGGAGGAAGGTATGTATGTGTATTACAATCAATATGACTGTACCTTGTACCCAGATAGGATAAGGTGGAAATGAGAAGCAAGTTTGTATATTGGATAAGAGATTGTTGTGAGAAACCTAGCCATTCTAATCACATGGAACAGAGGATGTGTACTGGGTCAGGCTATTTTAAAAGTATATTTGTAGCATTAAAGAAAGAAAAGTGCAAATGTTGGTTCTATAAAAGAACATTTGGGGGTAAATGTATCATACTCAAGTTTCTTCAAGTCGCCGGAAATCGGCGAGTTGACGGCTAAAATTTAAAGCGGCGCTGCCTTGTAAAGGCAAGTTTCCCTTTACAAGGCAGCGCCGCTTTAAATTTTAGCTGTCAACTCGCCGATTTCCGGCGACTTGAAGAAACCGGAGTATGATACATTTACCCCTTAGACTTGTGGTACTGCAATGCAAAATCGCACATTTTCGCTTGTTAAGCCATGGGTGCATGTGTTAGGCCAGTTGCCCAAGATTCAGAACCAGGCTAGAGGTGGTCAGGATAATCATTTCACCATTTATGAACCTCTGTAGAGCCAACTTTAAGTATATATGTTTTATTGATCAAATAAATGTTTTCGGGTGTAGTGGTACTTTACTTTACATTTAGGGCTAGATTTACTAAGCTGAGGGTTTGAAAAAGTGGGGATGTTGCCTATAGCAACCAATCAGATTCTAGCTGTCATTTTGTAGAAAGTACTATATAAACGAAAGCTAGAATCTGATTGGTTGCTATAAGCAACATCCCCACTTTTTCAAACCCGCAGCTTAGTAAATCTTGCCCTTAGTGTCTTTTTAAAAGTAGCTAAATAAATGCATAGAATTGGTCATAAAATATGTACTTCTGTAAAATATATTTCTTAAATATTAAGTTGTTCAACATGAACTCTGAACAAGTTCTTGCTCACATATTGGGTGATTAATTACAGGATGTCACAGCCAGCTAACTAGAATATTCTGAATATATCTTTAGTCGTGGCTTCAGGTGTGGTATTAGAATTTCCCATAGTGTGTGTACATCATGAGTATGACACGTTTACAAACCACTCTGCTATGGCACTGCAGGAATATCTATGGTGCCTCCCACTAGACCAGTGTGGACATGTTTTACTTGGACTCGATGTGTAAAGTGGAAAATAGTATATGAACATTTCATGTTGGGACGTACTGCTTGACAACCAAACATTCAGTTTTGTATGAAATATCCTAATACAATGATCACTCAGTCTGGCTTTCCTCGCTCCTGCCGGTGACCTGATCTTTGTTCAGACAGTCACAACGGCTGCCAATGGGAGGGAGGTCAGCAGTGGTGTGACATATGCTTTAACACTGGACCCCAAGGCAACTATTAACCTTTTAGGACTAGGTTGTACTGTGCGTATTCCACCCAAAATATTTTTTTTTTTTTACATTTGGACCAAATTATTCTTTAAACAAGATTGGTAATTGACCTTAAAGATTGGTGACAGGAGACATGCTTGCTAGGTGTGTCTATGTAGAAAGCTCAGTCTGCTGATCCCAACCTGTCTTAAGCGTTCAGTATTCTTGCAGATCCGGGCATGTCTGATATGTAGTCTTTAGCCGCGTCACCTTTTTTTATGCTCTTCCCCTGCCTGTCCAACTGTGTGTGTGTGTGTGTGTGTTGACTGATATAAAAAGCATGTAATATAGACAAAACATCCATGCTTATTTAATAACATACAGAGAGTAAGTAGGTGCAACATGACAACCTTTGTCCCTTGCTATTCTTTTTGCACTAAACTTTTAATTGCTGTGACTAGATGGTTTTCTGGACTACACTTCGCCATGTTATTAAACATGTTCCCTAGACTGATCAGATATTTAAAGCCAGACATCTGATCTATACATGCTGTGTGGATCCGAAATAACCATTGCTAGCATGCATGTGTCTGAATGAACTCCAGTGTATATTCTTGTAATGTGGCATTCCAGACATGTGCTGTATCAGCCTTGGTTCTCATGGGGGCCTGATATTTTGTGACCTTTGGGCACATGTATGTCATGTCTAGCTTTAGTAGTCTGACCTTGCAATCCTAAATACACCTCTAATTTTTATCTACCTCAAGTGTAAACTCAAAGCCCACTCCTGATAATGTCTCCAGTTTAATTGTTCTTTTTTTATACTGTTAACAGGTCTAAAGGGAACTCCAGGTGGTGGAGGATGTGGTGGTACCAATGGTCCTTCATACAGTTATTCTTTCCACGGAGATCCTCATGCCATGTTTGCAGAGTTCTTTGGGGGTCGTAACCCATTTGACAACTTTTTTGGACGTAACGAGGAGGACATGGACACGGATGACCCTTTTTCAGGGTTTGGTATGGGTGGTATGGGTGGCTTTGGTCATTTAGGTGGCTTCCCCAGGTCTGTCCCAGGTCGACGTGAACCAGTTTCTAAGAAGCAAGACCCTCCAGTGATCAGGGAGCTTCCAGTCTCTCTTGAAGAGGTTTTTAGTGGCTGCACCAAGAAAATGAAAATCTCACACAAACGTGTGGGCCCAGATGGGAGGAGTGTTCACACAGAGGACAAGATCTTAACCATTCAGGTGAAAAGAGGCTGGAAAGAAGGCACAAAGATCACTTTCCCCAAGGAGGGCGATGAGACACCAACCAACATTCCTGCAGATATTGTGTTTGTGCTGAAAGACAAACCTCATTCAATGTTCAAAAGAGATTCCTCCAACTTGGTATACACTGCAAAGATCAGCCTACGGGAGGTGAGCAAGGCTACATTTTATCTTTAGAGGTTTAGCAGGATTAATGCTTTGTAACTTTGGGGGACACTTGTCATGAGAGCTGTCACCTGGGAAGTGAACTCTGAACATCTATGAAAAGAACTGCTTAGGGGAGGGTTGGACACATCCCAGGAGTCATGTAGCCAAAGCGTTTAAGCAAAATGGTGACTACATTTTGACAGGCATTTCTACTGATGTCATTGGATACACATCATTCCTGATTCCTTAAGTTACTAACCAGCTCCTAGATTTGACCCATTGCTGAATTCTACATTGTTTTGTCCACTTGTCTCATTAGGCATTTTTTTGCTTATATTTGTAACTTAGTATAGTTATGTGTAATATCCATCTTAATGGTCTACTGAGCCTAAACTAGAAGCTGGTTTGTATTAAAAAAAAAAAAATACCAATCATTTACAAGCAAGTAAAAAGGTCAACTGCTGATCTGAACTGAAGATGTGTTTAGGTGGAAGATATGTGCCCTATGCACAGCAAATTTCCTGTCTTTAATCCTATTAAAAGACACAGCAGCCATCCCCTCCCTTCCGCCAACAGAAAATGGCTGAAAGCAGTCATAAAATTCACATGCAGTATGCAGCCGTTTACTTTTAAGATTAAGCAGGAGTAATCTAAGGACAATTATTTTCATATTAATAAACCACTTAAGTTGGTTTAATGCGCAGTGTTGCTGACTTCTGTCACTGATAAATCCTGAGGCATGTTATATCTGACCATTGCTGTTCCTTCTCTTATCAGGCTCTCTGCGGCTGCTCCATCAATGTCCCTACCTTGGACGGTCGCACCATTCAAAATGTCATCAAGGATGTAGTCAACCCAGGGACCAAGCGCAGAATCAGCGGAGAAGGACTCCCGTTACCCAAATCTCCTGACCAGCGAGGGGATCTAATAGTGGAGTTTGACATACGTTTTCCTGAACGTCTCTCTGCTTCTTCTCGGGAAACACTAGAAAGGGTCCTGCCTGCGTAGTGACCTCTGTCACCCCACTTAAGATAACATAGACCAAAGCGGTGTTGAAGGGTCAACTTTAAAGGCCTTCAGTCCTAAAGAAACTGGAAAAAGGTGGTGGTAATTTTTAGAGCACATGATTAGTTTCAGCTCCTCTATTTGTTAATCAGTCCTATAAAAAGGAATGATACACCAACCTTTGCTCACTTAGAGATCCCTGAAAGCTGCACTCGCACAAGGAATAATCATGGAGATACTTGTATTTCTTAAATATTCTGCTTGTGTTGCATTTGCAAATTTAAAAATATCAGATTTATATACAGGGAACGATGCACCTATGACCAAACTGGGTTTTCTCGGTTCACCATGTATTTTTTTTTTTTCCATTTTCATCCATTCCTATTGTTAAAGTATATTGAATATATTGTTATTTGGCAGTTTTGTTTAAATCACTTCAGTCCATATAGCGATATATCTGAGTCTTTATTCACATCCTACAAACATTATGCCAACATAATCCCTGTGTATTAATAGAAGTATATGTGCTGTGTCTTAAATAGGGATGTTGTTGATCCAAGACTCTGAGCTATCTCTATATCTACCTAATTTGTGTTCTAAGGCTAGGTACACACTACAAACTTTTCAGCTGATTATTGGGCCAATCACACTAAAAACCTACCGTTCGCCCAATATCGCATTAGCGTGTACGCTCCAACTATTATCATTCCAAAGCACATCCTATCGTTTAATTTGATTTTTAAGCTGAACTAAAAATCTTGTTCAACGATGGTACAATGTCGTTCCAATTCTGCAGTGTGTATTCACTCGCTACTGACAGTGTTCATAGATCTTTGTGGAGTCCCCATCTTTTCAGCTGATGGTTATATCAGTTGAAGAGCATGAATCTGCATGCTGATCCCTTTTTTTTTTTTTTTTTTTTTTTCCCCCAGTTGTTGGTAAAATCATTAATTAGATCATATCGGGGGACATTTTCTGTAGTGTGTACCCAGCCTTCGTCCTCGTTCTCTTTCAGCCAATGTTTGTTTACTCCGTTTTAACTGGAGCACTCGTTATGTAACGTAAATGATGCAAGCTTATTATCTCAATTTATATGGGAGGCATGCCTGGAAATGTATAGATTATTTTTATTTAGTTTATGCTTTTGTTTTTTAAATATCTTTCTGTTAATCAACCGTTGCAATTAGTGGACCCAGCCTGCAGTTGGCACTATGGAGCAGAGATTTGCCTCCACTCTGAAAGCTTAGGAACTTATGTGTCATTTAAGTGAGGATGGGACTTCCTTACTTTGAAGTAAGGAAATAACTGGCTCAAACCAGTGTCTCTTATATAAATACATTTGTATTTGTGGTGTAAATATTATATATATTCATTTTAATCGCATTGTTCTGTGTTTAAAGTTTCACGCTGTAAATAAGTGATTTGCACACTAATAAGAGCTGTGTGACAGGGCTGGGTTGATGAATGACTTGTGATGTATGGAGGTTGTATGCAGGAGTTTATCTTGTAATGTTTGTATCCGAGAATGAGACTTCATAGTGCTGCCTATGGCCAGGAACTCTGTAGGCCTTGTGAAGCACTGCATGGTTGCAGAGTTGTTAGGCCACATGTAAACATCTCCAAGAGAAGGCGAAACGTCTCCTCAATACTCAATAAAATATTTTCAATACTATTGTTTCATTGGTCTTTTTTTTTTTTTTTAATTCTCATGGATACTTGTTCATCTGAATAGGAGAAAAAAAACATGAGAAAGCGGTCTACTTTAAAAGCTAAACATCCACAACTTATTTATTTGAAACTGTATTGTAATATGTATGTTCTCCAAGACTAGCCTGTAGTCCATACTTGCCAACTTTGGAGATAATGCCTCAGGGAGACTTCCAAGGTTTACTGTGCCTTGGTGGCGGCCACGCGAATTGCGTCATTAAGCTCCACCCCCTGCTATACCATATCAATTTCGTCCGTTTATAGCAGAGAGCAGGGACAGGCTGCTGCAATTATTTTTCCTCAGAGATTACATCCTGTGCATCAGTGCGATCTCCGTGAACTGTTCCACCTATATTTTGGATCACTCTCAGGGGTCTGTTATGAGCACTCAGCTTTTGTCTTTTATACATATTCTTTTGGTGAACTAATATGCCCCTGAAGCCCTCTTCTATACAGATGACACCCAAATCTACCACCAGGGTCATTTCACATAAGATCACCCAAAAAAAAAATGAAATGTCCACCACCCATCTCAGATTTTATCGAAAAATTTTTAGTTGAGAGGATGTCAAAACAACTATTTCTGCAAAATATCTCTGTTTTGTGGAGAAAAGAAATAACTACATTATTTATTTTCTCCACAATGAAACAGTACCGCGCTGATTTTTTTTCTTTTATGATAGTAATGTATACGTTTTTTTAAGCACCTCCCCCAAAAAATGGGAACCATAATGTCAATTGAACCTAATTGTTTTTAATTCTATCTGAAAAATGTGCGTTTTTGCCATAACGCTAAAGGAGTATTACCAGATAAAGTAATTTGGTTTGGATTCGGGAGGAAGATTTACCTTAGGGGTCCGAATTTTGTGGTGATTCCTTAATAAATACCCGTGATACTTCAAATAAACTGGATAAAGCCGTGATTAGTAAATTATGTAATAAATTAAAAATCAATATTTAATCAACTAATTGTCACAGTGTTTTGACATCCTCTCAAATAAAAAATGTTTTGTATAAATCTGAGATGGGTGGTGGACACCTCTGGTTGAACTGACATGGAATGAATGACCCACCACTCTTTGTCCTGTGTCCAACTGTGTCTCTGCCATGTCTACTTGCATGCACCAGTTCTAACTAAAGCTCAACCTGGTTTAAGCTGAGCTCATCATCTTACCCCCTCCCAATGTCACTATCATTACCCTCCGCCCCCCTCCCCCTAGTCTTCATAGTTGTTGACAAAATCATACTCTTAACCTGTCCTTGATCAATCGTATCCATAATCTTTTAAAATATTGCTAGAATATGCCTATCACTCTGGATGTTATTCATGATCTCCTCACTTCGCTACTGCAGATGCCTTACAAATAAATGTTGATACTTGCAATCCTCTCTTGCTTGGTTGAGATAATTATTATTATATCTACCCTCCCAGATAGCAGGCTCATTAACTTCTTTGAAATTCCCATTCAATATTATGACATTAGTTTAATAAAAGCCTGCCTGAACAGGAGAATTGTTACTCGATTGTTAAATCCACTGGGGAATCTGCCAAAACCAATGAATCACTAACCGTGCAAATGTGGAGTAAACTATAGGATAGTATTTACAAAGTGCATATTGCAGCCAATGTATTTGCCTTTGTTCAATAAAACCGTGTTATGTGAGATGTTTTAGTTTAGAAGAGATTTCTGGATAATGCAAGCAATTCATTCTACAATGTTTAATAAAGTTTGGTGTGCTGATACTGGCTATAATGTATGGTCCTCTGGAGCACTGTCCTTGTCACCACATCACACTATTAGCTTGGCTGTAAGGTAGAGACCAAGCCCAATGTTCTCCTGCTTTTTGCAGTTTCATAAAGTCAACTGAGACTTAACACATCCGATCCTTGACACAATCCTGGATCACTCCAACAGGAGTCATACCGAAGTAAAAGGTAGAACTGGGACCAGGTGGCCGAGTGCTTTCTTTAAGTCAGGTCTGGTTCCCACAATGGTGGTCTCCAATAACATTTCCAAACTGGACTGGATACCTTCATCACGGAGGATAGCCAAAGAGCCTTCCCTAATTCTCCTGATTGCAGCAGACACACTGTGGAGAAAGGTACTAGTACGTCTGGCTGAAGCTGTAGAAAATCACTGGGCACATTTTTGTTTGGTCATAAAAGATAACTGAAGCCCAGCTCCCATCCCTGAATTAACCAACCCATGAGTGTATTTTCACATACACATGATGGAGGAAGGACTGCACAAAGTCTTTATCCAGTCTTTAACAGTCGGTGCAACTTGTCCTGATAACCCCAGAGGAAGATTTATTTCAATATGTACACTGCTTTTGCCACATTTGCCCCATCGTGACAATGCTCCATTGAATGCATTACATCTTAATTGACATAAACAAATGTTTATCTTTACAGATATGTGCATTGTACTGTATACATTTTTTACACACAGACTGACTTCATTTAAACACATGGATTTAGTGGGGTAGTTTAGGAGAATAAACTTGACATGTTTTCTCTTATATACATTCATATTAGTGTATTTAACATAAAGTTGTTTTTAAAAAATATAGAATGTTTGTAATTATACCTTCCACATTGTTCGCAGAGCAGAAGTTTAAACAACCTATAAACATGTTAGGGCTCATGTCCACCTAGATGAGCTTTTAGAACAGATAGAGTAGAGGCCTTCGCCTTTAGCAGCCGCCTTTCCTGAGCTTTAAATGCTCACAGGTACTCAGATGCCCCCAGGTCTTAAGCTCAGAGTAGTAAAAGCTCATCAATGATGGCCGTAGTGCAGATGAAACCGGAAGCGTTAACCCAGACTGGAGCAGGTGGTCAGTGGCAGACCGAGGTCAGAAGTCCATAGCAGACAGACAAATCGATATCCAGGCAGAGGTCAGGGTCACAGGCAAACAGCGAAGTCCAAAATACAGCCAAAAGGTCAGGGTCACAGGCAAATGGCGAAGTCCAGAATACAAGCCAAATGGTCAGGGTCATAGGCAAAATCCGAGGTATAGGCAAAGGTCACAATGGAAGATCAGGCAGACAGGAATCCAACAGCAGGTCAGCAACAGCACAGGACTGGAACGCTATAACCGGCAGGGAGGCTAAGCCCTCCCTGCCTTAAATACAGAAGACAGCCAATCAGGACCCTGCCCTACAAATATCCCAAGGGGCTGCCTAACAAATTAATTACCATATTAATTAGCCCACAGGCTGTTAGACCGAAATGCGCGCGCGCCCGGCTGTCAGTGTTGCCGGGACGCGGCGCTGCTGTGGGAAGTACCCGACCATTGTCGTGAAAACGGTCGGGATTACGGAAAGTAGAAGTGACATCCCGGCTGTCATCGCAACATCCGGGATGTCGATGGAAGAGACGAGCCACGGATCGCTGCGGGTCGTAACAAAATCCTAAAATTGACTTTCACATATTTGGTAAGAAGGTCAAATATATTAGTGCTACCCTGTCATCACATTACAGCTCTGTTACATTGTAAACTTATATTTCCTCACCACTCCATTACAGACCACTCATGGCACATCTTATGGACAGTATAATAATAAAATCAGATACAGTTCATAAAGCTGATATTTCAGTCAGTCAAGCTGCGGTGAGATCACTGTCCTTGTCCCTGTGGATGAATCACAGCATTTCTGGAGAGCAATTCTGTAAGCTTGTTACTGACACTCTGCTCACTCAGATAGAAGAGCACCCTCTCCTGATATGGAAACCTGTTACAGAGGGGTAAACAATGATGGGCATAAGTGTTTATCTTATTTAGATCAGTTATTAGACATAAATGCACATAGGACTGACTTATGAGTTACACTATTAGAATGCCTACCAATAAGTAAGGCCTGTCACCAAAGTAAATGGGACTAGCGGAATGGGAACAAGTACAATATAGATAGCATTGGATTTATTATTGAATCGGATACAGTATAATATAAGCAAATTTTACTCACTGATATTTTAATTTCCTTGAATGACTTCATGCAGCCTAACAAATGTTATAATCCCTAATTAGCTGAGTAGTGACAGAAATAAAAGTTGACACTACTGCAAGGTATATAAAGTGACTTCGCCTTCCCTTGTTATCTTTAAATGACCAGCGCTGTCTCTGAAAAACATATAAACAGATAACATTGAAAGGAATATTTGGCCATGGAAAACCATAGTTAAGTATAATTTGCTTATTTATTCCTCAAACACCAATGCAGGATGATCCCAAGCAATAACACAGAGTGGGTTCCAGAAATCAAGCAAACACTGGGCAATCCATCCATATAATTATTTTATTGATCAGCTGCGTGAAGAATTTTCCCTTCAAACTGAGTGACAGCCGAAGCTATGACATCTAGAAGGTAATGTCTGGAGACGGCATGAAGCGATGATCAGCCTGCTGCTCTACATTTGCTGAAGCATGAGCTGTGGAGGTCGCCACCACCCTTGTTGAATGCGCCATCAGTATTTTTGGCACCTCAGATCCATTCCTCTTGTAAGCCTGTGAAATAACTTCTCAAATCCTTCTTCGTCTTCGGAGCTTACCCTTTATGTGGACCTTCAGGATGTACAAAGTGAGTATCTGCCTTTCTGAATTTTGTTCTCAAGGGATACACAAAACTGCTTTAACCATATGTAGAGTATTATTATTATTATTAATATTCTTTATTTATATGACGCCACAAGGTATGTAATGTTTTATCATTTTCTTTAGATGGCTTAGGACAAAAGAACGGAAGTACAATTGATTGATATAAAATGTGGAAACTACCTTAGGAAAAGGTGCAAAATTTGTTCTTAGTTCTACCTTATCAGTGTACATGTGTTAAAAAAGGTTTCTTTCACCATAAAGCCTTATGTTCTACTATTCTAGCAAATGTGATTTCCACTAATACCTTGGGTGTAAGCTATTTAATTAAAACTTCATGTAAGGGTTCAAATGGTTGTGATACTAGAGCCTCCAAAACAAAATTAAGGTCCCAACGTGCACCAAAATATAGGATCTTTTAACTGCTTGGAAAAAAAAAGTTCCCACTAAAATCTGATCCCAGGAAAGCGCTAAGTGCCGAAATATGTATTAAGGGCAAGGCCCTTCTGCAAACCTTCTTGAAGGAAATCCAGCATCTGTGGTATGTTAACAGCAACTGGATTGACAAATCTCCCAAAAAATTTTTATTGTTACTTATTTATTCCAATAACAACCCAAACACTTTTGTCAGAAATTCCTTTGCTCTTGAACACTCTCAACTCAATCTACATACCTTTAAGAAGAGAGTCTCCGGATTTGGGTGAAAAATAGGCCCTTGATAAAGAAGCTGTGTGTGCAGGAGTGCACCACCGCTACCTGCATCTCCCCCGCAGGTTGCTCGGTTACAGTGCATGCTTCCGAGCAGCCTGGCTAGTGGGTCAACGTGCTCTGCTCTTAAGGAGTCATTTCATTTGCTGCTCCCAACTAGTCTGTCTTGTTCTTCACCTGTGATAGCTGTTTTTTTCTGGCACAGTAGTTACTGTTTATTGACACTGTTACTCCTTCTATTGTTGCCTGTGTCGTGAATATAGAGAACTTACCGTTATAAGGATTAACCCATCACATAATTGTGGGAAATAAGGCCTAAACCATAACTGCAATGTAAATATGGTATATCAAATGAATCCAATGATAAATTGAGCTACTAAAATGTAAAATGTGAAGTCAGAGAGTCTGTTGTGTGTGTATTCGGTGGCTCTGCATATCCCGGTGTTAAAAGATAGCTGTGTCACCTGTGGCAGCTTCAAAGACCCCTGCGGTGAGCTATATCTTGGCATAAGATGGAGTTTTGACACCTGAATAGACTTTTAGGAACCACTCAGCATGGTGTCTGGCTCAAGGAGACCATGTGGTGACTGGCTATATTTTATATAGACAAAAATAATTGAGTTTTAAATATGCCACTTAAAATCAATAAAAGTAGTGATCAACCACATATTCTTCAAAAGCATGATGAAGGGCAGCTCATATGTCAAATTAAGAATTTTGCCACACAGAGAATTTGAGGAAATGAGTATAAGCTCAACTGATACAGTGTACCTAAGTCTGTTTGGTATCAATAGATGGGTAAATTCATAGGGGATCTATTAATATTAAAATTGGGTCTGTGTGACACTCCACAGAAAAGTTAAGTCACATAGTAGAATTGGGCAGTATATCAGACAACATGCAAATGGTGATTGTAAAAAGGTGGGGAAAGGTGTTTTTAAAAAGCTGAGACCAGTTACAACAAATTGTCAGTCTTTTGGGAAATCAATAATTCATTGATAAGCTGTCCATCTTCAAGACAATTTCCCTTGGCTTAGAATATACCACTTCGATGTAAGTTATACTCTGAATTTAATTCCTTTATTTTAAACTGTTTTGCTTGTGTATGTTATGTCAATTGTTTATTGGTTTATTTTATTAAACTATAAGCATTGTACTTTTTGTATATTAAATCTAAAAATGTAATAGTTTATGTCCTTATTGCTCTAAATGAACTCATTGTGTGTGAAGCGTGTTTCTGTGTTGGGAAAAGGACCAGTAAATCTGTAGCCTTAGAGAAAGAGGTGAGTGTGGGATTTAGGCTGGAATCCTGTGTGTTCCCTAACAGTAAGCTTCCATGTCACGAGTGCACAGAGGGCGGTTTGTGACATAAAGGAGTTAGAGGTGATATATTGTATGACTTTTGGAATATATGATAAGATATTAAATTAGGGAGTAGCCAGAGGGGGTTATCCCTGACAGCCTGGCTGTTAACATTTGCCCTAACATTTTGCCTAGATTTGACCATTCTCTTCATTGCCATCTGCCCTGACCCTATGCCTAGACTTACCTATTCTTTGTCTGAAGCCGGCCCTGATTGCCTGAACTTACCAGTCTCTAGGTTGCCGCCTGTCTTGAACAGTCATTTGGATATTGGCCTCTCCTATATTGTCACCAGCCTAAATTTTTGCTTGGACAGTGAACCCCATTCCAGCTAGTGAGTGACAATATTTTCCACTATTTTGGTCCTCAGTATGGTTTCATTCGCCTGTTTCAGAATAACCCACCACTATTGTGTGCATAATACCTGAGGGCAACTAAATATCAGTGAGCATGTTCAGCTTAATATGCGAAGACCACGTGCAACCTGGTTCTAGGGGTTTATTTTGTGAATTCGGCGACTGGTGTAGCATCCACTGAGATACTTATCATGATGAAACTATACTATTCAAAGAATGCACAGGGACCAGCTGAAAAGATTGACTAGTAGCAAGGCAAATATGTTAATGGCCATTTAATAACTAATCCCATTACTTAACCATCCACAACGACAGTTTTAAGTTTATCCAGAACTACGGTTCCTTTTCTGCGCTGGGTTAATTCCGTGTTAGACGTATGTATCTATATATAATATACCATAGCAGAAATCTTAGTGGAACTTACAATCATACATACAGTGGGCCTGATAAATTAAGGCACGTATACTGAGCACAACGTGCGTTTGTTTTAAAACACACGTATATCAGGTACCTGAATTCAAATAGAAGCGTATGTGAAGATACATGTGGTCATGAATACAGTTGTGGGTCTGCTCTGCTCTACTAGGCAATACACTGCAGGATACATCCAATACATATGTGGAATATAAAATCACAAAAGAATGCACAGAAAAACAATTAATGCCATAATATAGACATTAATGATAAAACATAAAAAAATTAAAATAAGTGGTTTTATTTTTTACTCCATGAAATACATTGATTAGTATGTTATGAACATCTAAATAAAATAAAAGTTTAGAGTGATTGCAAACACATATAACAGCATGCATACACAGCTATGATCATTAGTAATTGGCACTTAGACTAGACCTGTAACTGGTGCAAGTGATACACCTGAAAAACAAGTACCTGAGAGATGCCCAGGGCATCAGATACTGCTGCATGCGCTCGAGATTAGTACGCCCTTACTGTACGTTGACTATGGGTAAACACCACTCTCCCCCACTGTTCTCTTCCTGAAATTGTAGGCTGTATTAAGTGTCCTTAGCGCTAATGTCACAAATCACCCTACGAGTTGAGTTATCAGAACCTGTTGTTGACGAGAGCTTCACCTATTGCAACCCTTTTCCCATAGAACCAGATATGTTCGTCGGTACTCGGTTGTCCCCAGGACTTATTCTCGAGTAGTGATAACTCAACTCCAGTGGGTAGGCTCCACAGAGGAATTGACAGTGGGATGCTGAGTAGGGATACTCCTTGACCAGATAAAGCAGGAACTCCGAATTAGCAACAGGATGCAGTACCAACTTCCACCAGTATAACAGATTGGCAGTGTGGAGTAGAGGTGTAGTACCAGCTGTGGCCTGAGTGAGATGGAGCTAGAGAGCAGCACAGGTGTCAGGGAAAATGCTGAAGCAAGATAGAGCAGAAAATCTATACTGTGAAACACTGCAGACACAGGTGAGTCTGATGGAGCGAATGGCTGGCACTACGTTCCTGCGGATGGGAGGAGATCTCTCATACGAAAAGGCAGAGTCCGAATCCAAGCAGAAGTCAGGGCCACGAGCAAACAAGCAAGGTCAGTATCCAGGCAGAGGTCAGAACGGGTATAAATCAGAAAAACTGGCAGACTTTTCACAGAACCAGGAGTACGGAGAAGCAAGAGTGTGAACCCTATAACCGGCAAAGGCAGAGTGTTGCTGACAGGTATTTAAACCAGTAGTAGCCAATCAGGGCAGGTGTCAGAAAGAGCTGCAGGTGAGAGGAGTTCAGGTGATCACACTCAAGCTGAAAACAACACTGCAGCAGCCAAAAAGAAACCAGCAGTTACCTGCTGTTCCTAACACCCAGTAGTGAGTATAATTTCCTTCTAGTCACTTACACACAGATTCTGCTATACATTTATACAGTACACATAGCTAGCTATATATACTTAAATGCACACAGCATTACAGAGATAATTATATTTATCAAGAAAGATTGCACATGGATGTAGAGCTTCATTTAAGATATTCTCTTTGACATTCTCTTCAATAACAATCTTGCACATAATATTAGACTGTTTCGTAGTGATGGTACAAAACACTATCCAGTTTCTTTTACTCCAAATCCTTTGCTTGTTTTATAGATGTCTATGAATACCTTCTTCATGTATGTGCAACTTCCAGATTCCATTACAATTCCCAATACAACACGCTTTCTTATGCATAGTATAACTACTATTATTACACATACTTCGATATAGGACTCCTATTCTTATGCAGAGTATAAACTACACTGCTTCTAGTATAAATCACTGCTCGATACAATATGACTGCTTGTATACAAACACCACCACTGCATCTAGTTCCCAACTCCACATTATGCTATAAATGCAAATTCCGTTATTGCCATGAATGCAAACTCTGTGATGATTGCCACTTTTGCAAAAACCATTATTATTTACACATATGCAAACTATTATTATATGCACCAGTGTCCTATATGTCTCAATCACAAACTCCATATATCTCAATCACAGACTCCTTAAAACGGCAATGTGTTCAAAGGCAAATCTTGCCTTTAAACACATTGCCGCTTTAAATTGAGCTGTCAAAGTCGCCGAATATCGTTGATTTGCAAAAATCGGTGCTTAATACATTTACCCCCATATGTCCTAAGCACAAACTCATATACAGTACATCCCTATACACCGATCAGACACATTAAAACTACTGACGAGTGAAGTGAATAACATTGATTATCTCGTTACTATGGCACTTCAAGGGGTGGGATATATTAGGCAGCAAGTGAACAGTCAGTTCTTGAAACTGATGTGTTGGAAGCAGGAAAAATGGGCAAGCATAAGGATCTGAGCCAGTTTGACAAGGCCCAAATTCTGATGACTAGACTACTGGGTCAGCGCATCTCCAGAACGGCGGGAGGTGTTCCCGATATGCAGTGGTTAGTAACTACCAAAAGTGCTACAAAGAAGGACAACCAGTGAATCAGCAACTAAGTCATGGGCGCCCAAGGCTCAATGATGTGCATGGAGAGCGAAGGCTAGCCTGTCTGGTCCAAGCCAACAGAGCTACTGTAGCACAAACTGCTGAAAAAGTTAATGCTAGCTATGATAAAAAGGTGTCAGAACACACAGTGCATTGCATTATTCTGCGTATGGAACTGCATTGTTGCAGACCGGTCAGAGAGCCCATGTTGACCGTTATCAACTGCCAAGAGTGCCTACAATGGGCACATGAGCGCCAGATCTGGACCATTGATCAATGAAAGAAGTGGCCTGGTCTGATGAATCACGTTTTCTTTTAGATCATGTGGGTGGTTAGGTGCGTGTGCATTATTTACCTGGGGAAGAGGTGGCACCAGGATGTACTATGAGAAGAGGGCCAACTGGTAGAGGCAGTGTAATGCTCTGGGCAATGTTCTGCTGGGAAACCTTGGGCCCTGGCATTCATGTAGATGTTCCTTTGACACATACCACCTACCTAAACATTGTTGCAGACCAAGTACACCCCTTCATGGCAATGGTATTCTCTGATGGCAGTGGCCTCTTTCAGCAGGATAATGTGCTCTGCCACACTGCAAAAATTGATCAGGAATGAAAAAAAGTTCAAAGTTGTTGACTTGGCCTCCAAATTCCAGTTGTCAATCCGATTCACCATCTGTGGGATGTGCTGGAAAACAAGTCAGAGACATGGAGGCCCCACCTCGCAACTTACAGGACTTAAAGGATCTGCTGCTAATGTCTTGGTGCCAGCTACCAAGGACTCTGAAGGACATCTGCTTGGAGACACAGCAATCTCTCCTCTCCTTCTTCCCTTCTACATCCTTACCCCTCTCCCCCACTACCACTGAAGTGCTACATACATTGGAGTGATTGATATATGGGAAAATTGATATACGGATACTAAAATTTTGACCTACTGAGATATGGGAATGCTGATATACTGAGATTGGAAGGAATGTCATAGCTAGGCTAGAATATTAATAAGCATATGAGCCCTGCATTTGCAATGTACTGTCAGTAAGATTATTTTATTGAAGATATCTGTTGTAATGCTATTGTATGTGTGTGTATACTGATTGAATCCAGAATGGTAAGGCAAAATATCTGCCAAAAGATCTAAGAGGATATGTACAAACTAATAACACAGGTCTGCGATGAAAAAGCTTTTTTAACAAATTTATGTGATACTTAGATTTTTGGCTTCTGAAGACGAAAAGGACTCCCGATTTTGCACATCACATCACGTTTTTCTGCAAAACTTGTATTTATGAATAAGTCATTTTTTTCATATTCTCTAAAATAATAAATGTATTCTGCCTACATTTATTATAAAACATTGTCTTAAATTAATTCAGTCAATAGTATAGAATGTTGCAATTCAGTTCTCATCATAAAACTTCCCCCCACCAAGTGCCAGATTAAGGTCCACATGGGCCTGGAGCTGAAATTTACAAAGGGCCTAAACCCCATACTGCCTAAAGGAACATTGCACCCACACAACTACAACTACAAGGTGAGCTGACGAAGGTGGAACCAAATACAACAGATGCAACACAGTTTTGCCTAGTGTCGGCTCATTTTAACCCCTGCCTACCACCACATACACACAGTACACACTACACACACACACAGTACATATACATTCATAGAGTCTTCAAAAAGAAGTTTAAAAGCGGTTTTATTGCACAATGGCAACACATACACGTCAATACCATTCCATACTTACCAACTTTACAATGTTGGTATCCGGGAGCCTGCGGGGGAGGTGGGCGTCATGGGGGGGCGGGCCTCCAAAATCCGTGTCATTTTGGACCCGCCCCCATGACGTCATGACGCAAAATGCGTCATTTGACAGAGGGGGCGGGGCCAAACGCCGCGATTCACCAGGAATCGCGGCGTTTGTGACCTAATTCTGCCCACTTCACTAGGAAGTGGGCAGATCCGGGATTTTGCCACACTCGCCCGGGAGTCCGGGAGACTCTCTCAAAATGCGGGAGTCTCCCGGACATTCCGGGAGAGTTGGCAAGTATGTACCATTCGCACATTCAGTCTATCTTAAAGAAACATGAAAATTTGAAAACTGTTTTAGTACTGATTGGATATGTAAGACACAACTGGTTAATATGTGGAGATCTTAAAATGTTATGCATGGTACTTGGCCAGCAACAAGGTTACACCAAATGTCCATGTTTTCTCTGTGAATGGGATAGCAGAGCTAAAAATTTACATTTGCAAAAAAACAATTGGCCAGCTCAAAAAAGTTTAGAAATTAGAAAAAATAATGTCTTTTAGTAGATCCAAATAAAGTTTTACTTCCACCTCTACATATAAAATTAGGACTGATGAAATAATTTGTAAAAGCACTGCCTAAAGATGGAGAAACATTAAAATATCTTTGTACCAAATTCCCTAACATATCTGATGCTAAACTGAAGGAAGACATTTTTACAGGCCCTGACATTAGAAAGTTAATAAAAGATGAACATTTCGGGCATGTATTGAATATTGTGGAACTTTCGGCGAAGACTTCGTTCAAACAAATGAATTCAAAATTATTAGGCAATATCAAGGATCCAAACTACAAAGAAATTGTCAGGGAAATGCTAAATAGTTACAGAAACCCTGGCTGCAATATGAGTTTATAGGTACATTTTTTGAATTCCCATATTGAGCATTTCCCGAATAATCTCAGAGACTACAGTGAAAAACAGGGTGACCAGTTCCACCATGACGTTAAAGATGTAGAAAGATCATACTTACCAACTTTCTTCTACTTGTTTCCGGGAGCTGCCGTGGGGAGGTGGGCGTGCGGGGGGCAGGGCTCCAAAATCGCGTCACTTTGGACCGGAGAATCGCAGTATTTTGGCACTAATTCTCCAGAGAGTCCAGGAGACTCACCCAAAATGCGGGAGTCTCCCAGACATTCCGGGAGAGTTGGCAAGTATGAGAAAGATACCAGGGCACTGGATGATACACAGAGACGACACAGAAAAAAAACTTATAAGCGAAAAAGCGACAAAACAAAGTTTGAAGACAAAAAAAAACAAGATAGTAACAATTTTTTTTCAATCATTATGGTTTTGTTTCTATTGTCGTTTGATTTTATTGTTATTTTATTATGTAATTAAGACAAAAACAGTGATATCATCTACACTTCTTCGTATTTCACAATAAATATTTCAATAACAATTAAACTTCTTGTTTTTTTTAAAAAAAATATTTAACCCCCTTATACGTAAATGTGATGGGGTAATTTTTTTTATATACTATTTATTGATGTACACAGAAGTATAATTATTAAAAATATTATTAAAAATCTTTTTTGACAGTCAAATAATACTTTACATAGGTAATGGCAGTGATGTCACCAGAGACACACACACACACACACACACACTTCTTGTCATAAAATCAAAGGAAAATTGTGTATGCAAGAAGCAACCTGAAATGTGGCAGGTATGTTAATGTATCACAAGGTACAAGGGAGGATGGCTGCTACTACACTCAAATCCTCAGTGAGACAAGCAAGAAAAGCATATGATGTGCACTCCCTCTAACCACCTGTCTGCCACTATGTACTTAATCATTGTTACTTGTCTGACATTCCCAGTTAACACATTTTGTGATACTATGTGTAAACCGGGAATGTCAGACAAGTTACAATGATTAAGTACATAGTGGCAGACATGTGGTTAGAGGGAGTGCACATCATATGCTTTTCTTGCTTGTATCAGTGAGGATTTGAGTGTAGTAGCAGCCAAAGCCCTACAGGAGCAAAGGTGCAACTCATAAAAATACTTGCTCATAGATGTCTCAGCAATACCAGCTTTACTAGTCTTTCCTTTATCACGGCACTGAGCCAACTCACCCTTTAACATCACAACATTTCAAATGAGTTCTCATAATACTGACTACATAGAGGTGACATTTGGGCGTAGCCCTTTATCCTGAGGACCTTTTCTATAATGGCGACAACGGCCTCATCGCCATCTGTTCCATAATCACCATGGTTACAAGGAAACCTATCGTCCTTCCCGACAAGCTTTATTTATTGTTTTTCTCAAACACAGAACACGCCCTCCTCGTACAGCTGAAGCCACAGCCTTCTTCCAACCAGCCGGCGTCTCTGATTGGTCAACCACTAACACAGCTTCCTTTGGAGCCACGCCCAAGCTGGTTAATGTTGGGAATCTCGGGATAGTCACCGAAACCGGAAGCGGTACCGGGAAGAGACAGATACAAGCGGAAGTGCAGTGATAACATCGGTGTTATAACCACAGACAAGAAATTCGGTATATTCATTTTATTTAATGCTCTTGTACATAGTTATACACATTCTAATATAATGTACCTATGTATTTACAGTAATGCCGTGTATATCCACTAATATGATATATAATGTATACACACCATGCAAATCATATTTACTAATATTACGTAGATATATATTATACATTATATGAACTCCAATATATAATCTGCTATGTAATATAGATACATTGTATATACTGATCTAAAATATGCTATATACACAGATAAATAACACGTTCATTAAATGAGAACTATTTGCTTATAGTCTGATATATATGTACTTATTTAAAATAATGAATATGAAATATATATTCTATATACATACATGTACACACTCTTATATTGGTAAGACATAATACGAGTCTTCTACATGAAACTGGCCCATGTTTGCTGTATATACAAACTCCACATTATTATAGATTACCTGTCGGCAGTTTTTGGGTGTGTGCTAGTGACGGGTACATAGAGTCATGCCATAAATGTATCTGTAATGAAGGACACTGAAACAGAATGTCTAGTTGTATGGTTATAAATTGAATTCTGATAACTTTTGATCTACTTACCAGCTTCTTCTATGTCCTTAAACTACAATCTAATAGCTAGTTTACCACTATTTGGGTGTTTCATGGGTAAAAGGGGGGCACTGCATGTAGAAACACACATACTCACACTTTAGTTCACATTGATGTTTAGTTTTGTACCATGTGCCCCTGATGTCCTCAATTTTCTTCCCCACAGATTCTTATTTGGGTTTTTGTTCCTCAAGGCGGGATATAGAGGAGTCCTAATGCCGCTGGGTCTGGGACGTAGAAAGAAGGCTTCTCCTCTAATGGAGGAAGATGATGTGGGGGAGCGCAGTGCTTTGGGAATATCCCAGGCTGGGGGTGTGTCTGCTGGGTCTCTTTCACCCCAAACACCCGGTCTTCCACCCCCTGCCCCTGCCCTGCGACCACGTCTGGTTTTCCATGCTCAGCTTGCACACGGGAGCCCAACAGGGAGGATTGAGGGTTTCGGCAACGTGAAGGAGTTATATGCAAAGATAGCAGAGGCGTTCAATATACCTGCCGGGGAGGTAAGTACACGCACCCTGGATGCAGTGATATGCTAAAAATAAATCGTTCATAATGAATTCTATTTCCTTATAAATCGATCTGATTCAGCTATATATGTTTTACCATGTTACAATTAAGGCTGCCATGCAAATGTTATACCCAAAAGTCTTTTCTCCTCACTAGCAATGAGTTATGTGCATGTTGGTCCCTGCTGATCTGCTGTAAAATCTCTTAAAAGGTGTCCAATTTTGAACTGTCCCCGTAATATAAAATGCCCTGTCATATAGCAATCACACACCACATTACCTGAAACTGAGAACCGGCTGCCGTTGGAGTCTTAGCAGGCTGTGATGTGTTTTTTTTTTTTTTTCTCTTTCTGTCATCTTAGCTGGCACTTGTTCCGTTGCATTCCTATTATTTTTCTTTGACTCTCAGGTGATGTTTTGCACCCTGAACACTCACCGGTTGGACATGGACAAGCTCCTGGGTGGTCAGATAGGACTTGAGGACTTCATTTTCGCTCACGTGCGTGGGCAGAAGAAGGAACTCGAGGTCTACAAGTCTGAGGACTCGCTTGGTCTCACCATCACTGACAATGGTGCAGGTTATGCCTTTATTAAGGTACTTATTAAAATGGGAGTTAACATGCGTTTAACCTGATGTCCTTCAATTCCAAATCTTTCTAACCAGTGACCACTTCCTATTCATCTTCAGCGCATTAAAGAAGGCAGCATTATACACCGCATGCAACTCATCAGTGTCGGGGACGTGATTGAAGCCATCAACGGGAAGAATCTGGTGGGCTGCCGTCACTTTGAGGTGGCCCGGACTCTGAAAGAACTGCCTCGAGGGAGAACCTTCACAATTAAACTGTGTGAACCCAGGAAGGCATTTGGTAAATTTTATTTTTTTTGCCTTATAGTTTTGGTTTCCTTGTTCAGTTTCCGCAGTGAAGTACTGCTTTTTTATGCTAGTATGTTCCCAATTTTTCTTCACAACACCTGCCGCTGACTCACAGAGGAGGTGACTTGACAGTTCTCTGGGAACTAATGACATCAATGAGGCATGAGGTTCTCTGGAATCTATGAACCATGCCTCACTGATATTCCCTTGTGAATTGATAGGCTGCAGTATCATGGATATAGGACCAGCCCACAAAATGTTTGCCGCCAGTATGCAGTGGGTGTAGACCACTGGTACGCTCTTTGTATCAGCTGTAGTGATGATGGCATAATGGTCTCATTAATGATGTTCTTGAAAGAGAAAGTAGTGTGGACATAGCACTTACTAATTTATATCTCCTCTGCAACAATATATTGCCCAAAGGTGTTCATAGTTTGCAAGTGCAGTTGTGTTTAGCATTTCATATAATTGTTGTACCTGCTCTGTACACATAGCAAAACAGTTGGCTCTAAAATGAATTGGTGAATGTGTAGTTAGACCACTGGATAAGCTGTAATTTATATTACAGAATGGATGTATACACTGGTTGCTGGTTACCAGTCTTGGAGATAAGTGTGATTTATATTCCTGCAGCAGTCAGGGAGTGAGTCTGGTGATACTGGTGCAATTACTGGTAAAGTCACTAGTGTAGCACAGTAGCCACTGTGATAAGATAAGACAACAATAAACCTGAGTGTAAGGTGCAGAGATTACTTGTCTTGTGAGTGTTTCTGTGTTTGTTGAAGGAGTGTAATGGAAGTTAGAAAGCACACTGACTGTACGTTGTATTCTACCATAGATATGATCGGTCAGCGCTCCAGCTCCACCACTAATAGTTCTGGAATATCATCGGGTAAAGGAACTTTACGGCTGAGAGCCAAGGGACCGCCGACTGTAGAGGAGATGGTGAAAGAGGTGGGCATGGTGTAGAGAGAATTTTTTTTTGGGGGAGGGGGCATTGTTATGGGGTAAGGGTTTAATTATGTGTAGATAGATGAGCGGTGTACAAAACTTGTTTGGGGGAGATACCTTTGTATACAGAGATATTTTGGAGGGGGTGGGGCACTAGTATGTGTACATAGTGAGGGGAGGGGTGATACATTTGTGGGGTATAGAGTTGGATATTTGTGAATTGTCCTCTCTTCCTTTTAACCAGGTATCTGTTATTGAGGAGAGAGCTGTACAGAAAGTGGATGATCTCTTGGAGAGTTACATGGGGATCAGAGACAGTGAGCTGGGTGAGTTTATTATCTGTGTACATATACTGCACTGAGGTGTTTCTATATGATAGAAATGCTATTTATATAGCGCCTTTTTTTTGTCCCATTTAAAGCTTTTCTTTGCAGTTTATGAGCAATTATAATCTGTCATTGTGATGAAGTTGTATCTCTCTTCTATCTCTGGGCCAATAGGTGTCTATGGAGACTATAGATGACACCTCTGTGGTGGTATGGATTGAGTGTAACTGCTGTCTGGCAAACAATTTTGAGGCCTAGAGGATTTCAATTGCGAGGTGTCTTTTTAGTGTATCTGTCCCTGAAGATAAAAGGGATTGAGTGGTAATATAAGATGCCAAGTATTCTCTCCAGTAACTGGCCCTGGAGGATTTAACCCTTTCACTACTACCTAGAAGGCGTCTCCTGCTGCAACAGCAGTTTGGATTCCTGCTCACAGGGGTTTCATACTAGGACTTAGGAACTAAATGTGCTCACACACAATACAATTTAATTATACAATTTTATTGAATTGTATAAAAGTCTTTGTGTGTGAGATGTTTGCAATAAAGATTATACAATCAGATTAGGTGAGTTAAAATTGTTCTGCCAAGGTGAACAGGATAACGTTTGCATGTGGGATCATCTTTATTTTTCAGATGTATATCAGAGTGTGCCATGTGTTGGAAGCTTACAAAGCAGTTGATACAATCTGCATTCACAAAAATGTGACTTGTTTTGTAAAAGATTTTCACATGTGTGGGTAGCTTAATATTGAATTTAGGTTCACGTTTGCGCTAAACCATAGAAGCCGATCAGACAGTTAAATGCTGAATGTTTGACTTCAGTGCAAATGTTGCACCAAATTGCAGTGTTGTTACATGAGCCCCTCCCAGAGCTCCTGTTGGAGCATTTGTTTACATGCTAGCGTAGTGTTAAAAATAAAGAGATCGCTATCAAAACCAAGGCATGATTGGAAATGTCAAAATAAAAATGATGGTGGCACATGAGGTGTAAAATTGGCACAGAGTAGAGTTAAAGCTGCACCCCTGTATACAAGAACATATAGGTGACTCTAAAACATATTTGTCTGGTTTACGGTGTTGAACTACCAGTAAACCTAAAATGCAAGTTGCTTTGTAAATGAAAAAGCTACTTATACCATTTGTTTGTAAAACATTTGGATATAATCTTTTCAGAAGCCTATCGGAGCTAAATTTATGTAAAGCGTCATGAACAAAAAAAAAATATATATATATACCGCTTTCTATGAATGGCCTGGGCCTCAGCTGAACCTTTCCTGGACACTGGACCTGATTCCTGGTAGTCAGGTCATATTGTGCTGTGCAGGAACAGAGTGGTGCGATTGTATTTGGAGCAAGTGCACTGCTCTCCTCATAGACAACAGAAGAAGATGCTGTTACAATCAGGTGAGTTTAATGGTGGCCAAACAGCCATGGAAATGGTTTACTGCCTCTGCCTGTGCTATGTAGTAAGTGGTTCCATGCCAGAGGTAGGCAGTCTGTGATTGTCCTGCCATTGTGGCACTACTAGTCCCAGCATGCAATAGTTGCAGCAACATCGTTTGCCTAAGCTTAATGCACAGTATGTGTGAACGGGTAGGTGAGTGAGTGTTTTGTTGGTAGTGTTAGTGTAGAGTGTGTGTGTGTGTGTGTGTTACCTGAAACAGATCAGTCACCACTAGAAAACTATGAGCATTTCATCTCCTTTCCCTTAAAGTGTTTCCATAATTCCCCTGAACAGATCCATGGTTGGACCAAACTGCTTTATATGTGTTTCTAGATGGACTTTTGTCTTCATTACTTAAGTTAAGCATTTTTTGGTACAAATGGTAGATACACCATATACTGTGTGTAATTCAGAGCTCAGAAAGACCAATTTTTAAGGATCTATGATCCAACCTAAAAGTGTATTTGTCAATTTTAAGAATGTTTTTATAATGTATCTGCCAATAATTAGCAGACCATGAACAGAGCCCTCACTCACTTTACACACACAGCGCCCTCCCCCCCATCCTGACATTGCACCCACTTCAATTTACATCAGGACTCTTCTCTATCCCCATCTCATTCCTCATCTTCATCTCACTCCTGTGTCCCCCCCCAGTCACTCTCACTCCTGTACCCCCTCCTCTGTATCAACAGTGCCCACACAATTCTTTTGACCCCTCCGCTCTGAATAATCCCCTTTTTATAAAGCCCCCTTCATCACTATTGCCACTCTGTCCCCCTTCATTATCACCTTCCTGTCCCTATAATCTCCCCTTCATTTTTATAATCGGCCATTAATTCCCCCATCAACAGTCCTCTTTAACCCATCTAATCTTCGATCCTTATTAACATTCTACCTGCATCATCATTAACCCCAATCCTCCTTTATTAACCAATGCATTGTGCATCATTATTAATCTGTCATCCTATCATTAACTCCCTCATATTTTATTCTCATCCCCTCTCCAATGCCTGCTGTGCACCTTCACATTTACGCAGAAGGGTACTGATCATAGACCAGTTCCCCTCTGAGTCCTTCTGTGCCACTGTGGTGTCTTAGCCTGATTTGATCAGAGGAAATGAACTGTAATCAGCTCCCCTCTGAGCAAGATTACATTGGGCACTGCAGAATACCAGTTGTTGTCTGCACAGCAGTATGGGGTGTCGGAGGTCTCTGCTGCAATGTATGCCATGCCTTTTCCAAGTTCTGCGTGATACAACAGAGCTACGAGGACAATGGTAAATGTCCTGGTTCATTCAGGGTATATGGTTCCCCAGCAGTCAGACGACCTGGAACTCGCAATTTATTGAGACTTGATGTAGTTGAATAAACAATGGTAACGTATTGTCACACAGGTTTGTATTAATCAAGTCTCGGGCTGCCCTAGCAATGGGCACTGTTTATCTTCCAATACTTATTTGTGTGCCTGGTCATTCGCTGCCACAATCCTATACAATATCAGGTTGCAGTTCTCTGGCTTCATTTGCCACAGGCACCATACCATCACAAGTACGTCCCAATAGGAATAATTGCAGCAGTTTTGTGGCCCCGGATACCGCCACCATTATGGTCCACTACTGCAAGCACTTTAAATGAATTTTGTTGGCAAATTATGCGAACAAAGTAGTTTTCTACTGTTTATTGTATTTTGTACTCTTTATTGTGTGCATCCCTGAGAAATGAATGCCAGGGATTCTTCCTTTATGTGACCTGTCTCTACTTCTCACCACAGCTGGCACCATGGTGGAGCTAGGCATGGACAAACAGAACCCTGATGACTTCTCTCAGGCCTTGGACCGCTCGCTAGGTGACTTTGCTTTCCCAGATGAGTTTGTATTTGACGTCTGGGGGGCGATAGGTGATGCCAAAGCCGGGCGCTGCTGAACTACCTTAACTGCTGCACCTCCCCTAAAGGGGATATATCTGCTGCTGCCCCATCCACATCTCCATCATCCAATACCAGGAGATACTTCTGCAACGACACTGGAGAGGGATGATCTTATAAGGGCTAAACCACTGAAAATGTCTCTGTGGAGATTTGCTATCCAATATCCTGCCCTGGTTAAGTCTCACCTGTTGCTCACTTGTGCTATTACGTCAGCAACCGGAACTGCTCCTCACACTTGTCAAGTGTGGTTTGTTATCCTCTGTAAAGCAGCACTGATGTTGAAAGTCTTTGCAGTGGGCTGGGATTTAAATTGACATATTCTAACGCCAACTAGGGCCCTGCTGACTGGAGATAACGCATGCTAAGGACAATGCTATTTAATGCAAATAACAGCACACTACAACCTCTAGTAACTCCACTACATTCCATGGTCTCTCCTGTGGTTGGATGGATGAAAACAAAGTATGGACTAGAGTTCAAGAACAAATTTTATGGATTCAGAGATTATCTAGTGAAATGGGTTTAAACTAAACGTTTATGGGATAGTTGGAATCCTCCTCTGAAAGAGGACATCTCAAGGGATTCCTATAAATATAGGCTCATTGTAAATGTAAAGGATAATATAAACAGGTGAATCTTCCTTTTATAAGAGGAAACTTTTCTAATGTTTAAAGTCTTTAACTGCTAAAAGAGTTGTATGTTACAGACCCTCTGTTCTCACAAGTCATTAGCACCACTCCGTGGAGTATGGTGTTGCAATAACGAGAGCGCGATCACTGACCTAGTTAATTTATTTTAACACTCATAGATTTATTTTCTGTGTGCTCCATTATGACTGTAAGAGGGGGGGATATGAGTTTATTAAAAGATTTTATACACAAATGTGTACAGTTCCATTTATTTATAAGTTAGAAGGTATTTATGAGTAATATGTATGTGCTTCTTATCTGCCTTCGTAAAAACTAGAGTGCACTCGTTTTGGAGTGTTGAGGGCTACCCTATGCTTGTGGCCTCTTACCTTGTAGTGATAACATTGACTCCTCCACACTTTCTTTCTACTGTGTTGGAGAAAATACACCTATGGTCCATTCTAACTAACTTCCCCCTGGGCTTTCTGATAAAAAATAAATGCTTCCTCTGGCCATCGAACCCCACCTCCTTCCTGTCTTCACCTTATGTGTAGATGACTAAATATCCTCTTTGACCACTGTGTATATATATTTATATATTATTTAATTATTTCTTATATTATCACGCTAATATCATTTATAATATTAATAGTAATGGGACCTACAAATAAACATTCATGTTATAACACACAATAGTGTCCACAGTTCCTCCTATGCCTCATAGTTGTGCCCCTAGTTCCTCCTATACCTCATAGTTGTGCCCCTAATTCCTCCTATGCCTCATAGTTGTGCCCCTAGTTCCTCCTATACCTCATAGTTGTGCCCCTAGTTCCTCCTATGCCTCATAGTTGTGCCCCTAGTTCCTCCTATGCCTCATAGTTGTGCCCCTAGTTCCTCCTATACCTCATAGTTGTGCCCCTAGTTACTCTTGTGCTTCACAGATGTGCCCCTAGTTCCTCCTATGCCTCATAGTTGTGCCCCTAGTTCCTCCTGTGCTTCACAGATGTGCCCCTAGTTCCTCCTGTGCCCCTAGTTCCTCCTATGCCTCACAGTTGTGCCCCCAGATATCCTATGCCTCATAGTTGTGCCCCCAGTTCTAACTATGCCTCATAGTTGTGCCCTCAGTCCCTCCTATGCCTCATAGTTGTGCCCCCAGTTCCTCCTATGCCTCACGGATGTGCCCCTAGTTCCTCCTATGCCTCACGGATGTGCCCCTAGTTCCTCCTATGCCTCACGGATGTGCCCCTAGTTCCTCCTATGCCTCACGGATGTGCCCCTCGTTCCTCCTATGCCTCACGGATGTGCCCCTCGTTCCTCCTATGCCTCACGGATGTGCCCCTCGTTCCTCCTATGCCTCACGGATGTGCCCCTCGTTCCTCCTATGCCTCACGGTTGTGCCCCTCGTTCCTCCTATGCCTCACGGTTGTGCCCCTCGTTCCTCTTATGCCTCACGGTTGTGCCCCTCGTTCTTCCTATGCCTCACGGTTGTGCCTCCCAGTTCCTCCTATGCCTCACGGTTGTGCCTCCCAGTTCCTCCTATGCCTCACGGATGTGCCCCTAGTTCCTCCTATGCCTCACGGATGTGCCCCTAGTTCCTCCTATGCCTCACGGATGTGCCCCTCGTTCCTCCTATGCCTCACGGATGTGCCCCTCGTTCCTCCTATGCCTCACGGATGTGCCCCTCGTTCCTCCTATGCCTCGCGGTTGTGCCCCTCGTTCCTCCTATGCCTCGCGGTTGTGCCCCTCGTTCCTCCTATGCCTCACGGTTGTGCCTCCCAGTTCCTCCTATGCCTCCCGGTTGTGCCTCCCAGTTCCTCCTATGCCTCACGGTTGTGCCTCCCAGTTCCTCCTATGCCTCACGGTTGTGCCTCCCAGTTCCTCCTATGCCTCACGGTTGTGCCTCCCAGTTCCTCCTATGCCTCACGGTTGTGCCTCCCAGTTCCTCCTATGCCTCACGGTTGTGCCTCCCAGTTCCTCCTATGCCTCACGGTTGTGCCTCCCAGTTCCTCCTATGCCTCACGGTTGTGCCTCCCAGTTCCTCCTATGCCTCACGGTTGTGCCTCCCAGTTCCTCCTATGCCTTTCACTTACCTTTTGGGATCCGCATCTTCATCCACGGGACCTGCTTCACTAAAGGGGATGCAGCAGCTCCGTTTTAGGTATCTTCGACTTCTTTAGTCTGACAGCTGCAGTGTCAGTGTGTCGGGGGTTGCCAACCCCTGGTCTAGGAGATTGTCCATGAGGTGACACTTAAAATCCTTCCATCTCTATGATGTTCACAGATAAGAATGTTGCAATCTATACTATCCAAAATATTTTAAAAAGACTTGTGCAGGCATCATATAGATAGAAATGCATTGGACCTAAAAGTCACATATTAATAACCGAAATCTACTCTGCACTAATACTTATTTTGAACACTTTAAAAAAAAAAAAAAAAAAAAAAAAAAAAAAGAGGTGGCAAAGTAGGAATGATAATCATCACCATCATCACCATTTATTTATTTATAGCGCCACTAATTCCACAGCGCTGTACAGAGAACTCACATCAGTCCCTGCCCCATTGGGCTTATAGTCTAAATTCACACACACGTCAATTTATTAGCAGCCAAATAACCTACTAGTTTGTTTTTGGAGTGTGGGAGGAAACCCACACAAACACTGGGAGAACATACAAACTCCTGACAGATATGGCCATGGTCGGGATATACATGTTTTTAAAATGGTTGGTCTGCCATAACTTGGGCAATGGTTTTATGTTTTGTTAAATGTTCAAGGAACGCAGAACAATATATAATAATTTTTGATATTAAAAATGCTGAACTTTTTTTGACCTCCATCTCCAATCTTCTAATTGGAGCCACGGCATTGATCTACACAGTGATATCCTCCCAGATCTGCATTTTAGTTGTGCCGGAAAGCTACCGATTGGTAGTGTGCACCTCTCCACCACCAACTCTACCAACACTTTCACCTCTCCTGATGAAACCTTTGTCTGCCTTCACTTAGAAGCAGAGGGATCCAGAACCTTGGCTTGGCCATGTTGCTAAACCCATCATTCTAAACAAGGAAAGGCAGTAGTGACTAAAAGACATGGTATATACACTGTCCCATGTTTGTCCTTCTACTCGCCAATAGAAGCAAATGGAGGGCACACAGGAATAACTGATTTGGCAGTTATATGAAGCCATATCACAAGGTAGCTAAACCTGTACATTATGATCACAAAATGGCAGGGCTGAATGATAACCTCTTTAGCTGTTATATACAGGTGCATTCTCACCTCCGATTGCTTAAGAGTGGACGGCTAGGCGTTGTCACGCCCCATAATTACCTGGGTGCGGCTATTGTGATTGACAGATTAAAGTCAGCCATTTTAGATCTGGTATAGAGGGATCAGTGACTGATGTTCCTAAGCCCACACATGGCCCGGGAGCCAACCTTTGAGAAGAATGTTGAAAAGTCTCATTCACTTGCAAACATGCAGGATGCCATGTTCAAGTATGGCTCTGCGGGCCCTAACTAACAATGAAGCGTATTCTCGTTACATTAGTTATAAGGAGAAAAACGCAGCCTGCAGGGCAGCAGGTGAACAAATGTTCAACTCCAGCCGCCTGGAGTGATTTGAGGAGGCACCAACCGCATCTCCATGCAAAATTGAGGAGCGATAGTCGAAGGTGTAAGTTCACAATTAATAATTTTTTATTTTTCCCCCAACATATAATTATTATTGTATCTGACCCATTATAAAGCAATATAGCTTGTAATAACCTTCATTGGACAAATTACAAGGCCTGCTATGTTATAGTGATGTTTCAGAATCCATATGTGATTAATATACGAGGTATGTCTATTAAATAACGAGACTGTGATTCCACCTAGTAAACAAAGCAGTCAGAACCGGTTATAACTGCTTACGTAGTAATCTTGAACCTGTCTGAACCTGCATGACAAGCTGCAATACTCTATGATGATCAGTTAATTGTGAGTCGCCATTTAGTTTAGTTGTGATTTCTGTAGAGTGCCGAAAAAATGCTAAGTTTAAAAGTTGAACAACGTGTCAATTTGAATTTTTTTGTAAAATTGCACTAAACACCAACAGAATGTTTTCAAATGCTTACTACGGCCTATGCGAGTGACTGCCTGTCTCGTGCACGTGTGTTTGAGTGGCACAAAATGTTTAACGAGGGACGTGAGAATGTCGAAGATGATGAACACCCTGGACGACCTTGCACTTCAAGAACCGAAGAAAATGTAGAAAACATCAGTCAGATTGTTCGAAAAGACCGTCGACTCAACGTTCGAATGATAGCTGAATCCGTGAACATCGACAAAGATACCGTATGGAAAATTTTGTGTGAGGATCTTAACATGACAAAAGTTTGTGCAAAGATGGTCCCAAGGGTTCTCACACCAGAGCAAAAAGAACATTGCAAGGAATGTTGTGTTGACATTCTGCAGCAACTTGACACAGTTCCAAACCTGTTTCATAAAGTAATCACTTGTGATGAGAGCTGGATCTTTCAGTACGATCCTGAAACCAAAAGACAGTCAATGCACTGGAAAACACCGTCATCACCAAGAATTAAAAAAGCTAGTCAAAGCAAGTCAAAATTCAAAGCAATGCTCATTGTTTTTTTCAATATCAAGGGTGTAATTTTGGAAGAATGGGTTCCAGAAGGCACAAGAGTTAATCAGCATTATAAGGAAGTTTTGCAAAAGGTGAGAGAAAGAGTCAGAAAGAAACGGCCGCAACTGTGGAAAAATGGTTTCTTTCTTCGCCAGGACAATTCTGTGAAGCAGTTTTTGACCGACAAACACATTACTACACTTGAACATCCTCCATATTCGCCCGATTTAGCACCTTGTGATTTTTATCTTTTCCCAAAAGTTAAATCAGTTCTTAAAGGGACACATTTTGAGTCAGTTGATGCTGTAAAGAAAAAAACGTCAGATATGCTGAAACAAGTGACAGAAATTGATTTGCTCCATGCCTTCGACCAGTGTAAAACTAGACTACAGCGATATATTAGTGCATATGGGGAGTATATTGAAGGGGACAAACATTAAATTTGTAGTACCAATACATAAAGGTGAGTTATTTAATCGGTCTCGTTATTTAATAGACATACCTCGTAGACCTCATAGGTAAAGTCCATATGAAAGTGGTGTAGAGTTGTGTTTATTTGGCCAATGATGGTCCATGTGTGGCATTGGATATTTCACATTGCGGCCTAACATATGTATGTATGTATCTATGTATGTCTGAGACAGAGATAACATTTATAAATAAACTGTTATATTTATTCAAACAGAACGCCTTTGCCGCCACCTGGACTCCCAGAATCATTGGTGGAGTACCAGGAAGTGGGACTGGACGAGTGTCAGGAGGAGGCAGTAGAACAGTGTTGGCTAACCTGTGACACTACAGAGGGTAAATGTATCAATCTGCGGGTTCTTCAACACCCGCGTGTTCAACCTCTTCCGCGATTAAATTTCAAGCAGCGCTGCATTGTAAAGGGAAGTTAACCCTTTACAATGCAGCGCCGCTTGAAATTTAATCGCGGAAGAGGCTGAACACGCGGGTGTTGAAGAACCCGCAGATTGATACATTTACCCCCAGGTGTTTGTGAAACTACAAGCCCCAGCATGCTTTGCCAAAAAATAGCAGCTTATTGCTGGAAGGGTATGCTTGGACTTGTAGTTTCACAACACCTGGAGAGTCACAGGTTAGCCAACACTGCAGTAGAACAATCTCTTTCCCCAGGAACCCTTCTGTCCATTTTCCCAACCCACCACTAATCCCATTCCCAGGCCCTTGAGGAGGCCAAAGTGGAGGAAGCAGGAACATCCCAGGGCCCTGCAGAAGAATGTTAGTATATTGATTGAATAATCTAGTTCTAGTCTGATTTCAATAATTTTGTTTTGTAACATAAAAGTGTAGGCCTCAGAAAGCCTTTTTTTTCTAAATGTGTTTTTCCCTAGGCCTAGGCAAAGTTTGCCATTCGACTGGTGTCTGACATCATGGGCCTAATAAGTGTTTATAGCCAAGCAATTTCTCCCCCAATATATCTAATGTGCCTCCAAGATATAGTTCTCTGGCTACTACTGTGTTCAGCATAACATGAACCTTTGCAGAGATTTTCACTTAATGTACAACCCCTGATCTATGCTGATCTTGGAAAATGTATGAGCAAACTACCCCTATAGAGCTAAGATATGTTTACAAACCATGAGTGTAAGGAAAGAATTGCAAACGTGTCAAACTCTGTCAATCGGCAACACACATGCATGTCGTACACAAATGTAAGTCTGCCAGTGAATTAACAGAGGGGCAAATACGTGCACCAGTTTTTAAGTCACGTTAGTGAATTAGTACTGTATTCACCAAGGAATGTATTGCCTACATATGCTTGAATACCTATTCAACAAAAGATGTCTCTTCAGATCCGCTCCTTGTTGAATATGGACGTGCATATGCTCGATGTAAATGTACATTACGTTCCCTTCTCGTACCTTGATGAATGTGGCCCAGGATGAGCAGCCCTCCTCCGCCCTTTATATAGGGAGCTGGTTGTCTTTGTATCTTACTGTGCACACATCTGTCATCCTCATCATTAATTCATGTCCCTCAGGATCCATTTGTAAACAGACATCAGTACTGAGCTATTAACACCCATCATTACAGGAAACAGCTCAGTGTGTGATATATAGATTGATACAAATATGGGGGCTGTAATAGTTGTGTGTGGTTAGCGATGTGTCCCGGCTGTATGTATGGGATATAAATATATATAATATAGTTGTAGGACTTGTTATGGTAGAACGTGACAACACAGGATTGATGTAGGCTGTTGCATGAATCTGTCCTGTATTCTGGTTTTTGTCTGCATGTTTCCATGTGTATGTACTTGTATGTGTTGTGTTCAGCGACGTGTTCGGTGTGTGGGAATCTATCAGCCGCCTCTGTGAGAAGATTAGCAGTTCCCTAAACACTGAGAGCCCTTAAATCCCCAGAGACCCGCAGAACGTTGCTCCATTAACCCTTCCCCTGCCGGTGACCTGCATGGTGCCTGCGCTGTCTCAGCCGTTTGGGGAAGGAGACAGACTCTAAAAGACTGGGGTCACTTCGTGTGTCATTGCCATACCGCTCCTCTCAGACACGCAGCACGTCATGAAGTGAGAGGCCTTGAATCATCAAAGGCTGTTATTGTAACTGCTCATACACCCAGCTGCCTTTGCAATCAACTCACATTTGTCACTGTGATCTGCCATTGCGCTATTCTGCACGCTACTCTGTACCTCACTGTTATTTACTACATGTATAAGTTGCATTATCGTCTTCCTTCTATTCCATGTACCTCTGCGCTCTGCTTTTTCTGTTGCCAAGTACCTACCATACTATTTTTGTTTATAATTTTAATACTGCCCTCTAAGGGGTATATTTACTAAGCGGCGGTAATTGGCATTTTAAAAAATGAAGGCAAAGTGCAGAGAATCGTCTGTTCGTCGAAACTGCCGCTTAGTAAATATACCCCCAAGTCTTGTTATCCAACATAAAGTAGTGCACACTGATATCCACGATTTACATCTCTAAATTTGCTCTTGATATTTCTATTATTTAAGTATTATTTGCTTTAACACTTCACTCTGCTGTTCCTGTAATACAGCTCTAGCATATCCTCACTCTTTCCCCTGAATATACCTCCAACTATTGACTCTTATATTCCTGTTATACACCTCTAGCATTGCAGTATTCCTATAATGTGTCTCTAGCATATGCTGACCCTTCCCCAATAGATCTCTGCCATTCCTGTAATACACCTCTAACGCTGACACTTCCCCAATAATAGACCTCAAACTCCATACTCTGCTACTGCTGTAATACACCTCTCACACTACACTCAGCATATGCTAGAAATATATTAAAAGAATAGCAGAAACTTCCCCATACATCTCTAACTCTACACACTGAAATTTCTGTAATACACCTCTAACACTACACTCTGCTATTCTTATAATATGTCTCTAGCATATATTTACCCATCCCCAAAAATAGACCTTTAACTCCATACGTTGCTATTCCTGTGATACATCTCTAACACTACACTCTACTATTTCTGTGATACACCTGTAACGCTACACTCTGCTATTCCTGTAATACACCTCTAACACTACTCTGCTACTCCTGTAATACATCTCTAACACTACACTCTGCTGTTCCTGTAATACACTTCTAACACTATTCTACTATTCCTGTAATACATCTCTAACACTACACTGTCCTACTCCTGTGATACATCTCTAACACTACACTCTGCTATTCTATACATGTATATCATTTGCTGACACTTCCCCAATAATATACCTCTAACTCTGCACTCTATTCCTGTAACCCACATCAAAGTTCCTTCTTGCTATTTCACTGCCCCCCTGATATTTGTATTTGCTCTTTATAAAGATAGAGCGCACACACACACACCTCTGTCATTGCTGTCTTGGTTTAGGGAGTGTTGCAAAGAATGAAGTTTTCCAGGGTCCCGGAATTGGGGAATCTCCAGGGACTCAACGCCTTATTAGGAGCGGCACCCTCTGTGTAGAGGAGTGTGTCTGCGCCTGAGAGGTGGGGGCTATATTTGATATCATAAAAAAGAAGTCATGATAAACAGGAATATCTGCCAGGGAGGAAACAGAAAAGCCAGAACCAGGCAGATAGTGAAAGAGATTGGAGAAATGAGGAGGGCAGAACAAAGATATGGATGAACTGATTTAAATACAAGTAATACAGTACAGTATGTGTGGTGAGGACAGATTGCAGATGTACACAACTGCACACACTGAGGAAGGTGACAGAAGAGCAGAAGATTGTGATGATAACACCAAGAGAGCGGGACAGACTTGATTAAAGTGTAAGAGGTAGACTGTAACAGGTGCAGATGCAAGCACATGGTAACGGCAGGAGATAACTGGCTGTAGAACAGGTGTACAGGAATATTGTACTACTAGAGGTGATGGTTTCAGTACTTAATAACAGAATAGAATTAACACTCTTACTTTGTCTTTTATGCCCACCAACAGGCAGAGCAAAACACAAATGCTAACCTATGTCTCTACTTCCACTATCTACTCACCTGTGTGTAACATCTTTCCCTTCTGTCCCAGTGCTTTCAGTAATTTATATGAGTGTCCCTTGCTTCAATTCCTTCCTCTAAAATCTATTCTCCCTTCTTCTTTTGTTTTCTTTTACTCTGTAGATATCTCTCCTCACTTCCCCCATCTTTATCCTTCTCATCGCTCTCTCACCCCATTCTCTCACTTCTGGTCCTTTTGGGAGGAGTAGGAGGCACCATCCAGGGGAGGATGAGAGAAACATCGCAGAACAGTGCGAGTGAGACAGGGAGAGTGCACAAAGAGGGGAAACACAAGTGCAGAGAACAGGCTGAGCTGCGAGACATTGGGAATAGGAGAAACAGAGCAAGTTCATGAAAGAAGAAAAGTAGGGGAGAGAAACACTGATAAAATCAGGAGAGACGGTGACCAGGAAAGGACGGGAATCACAAGTGAAGCTGAGGAGGACGCAGCATGACATTCCTGCTGTCAAACAGAGTGTAAGGAGACATCATGGACTGTGGCTAAATCTGAGACACACCCCAGGATTGCTACACAAGTGAGAAGAAGACTTATCCACAGGAGACACCAGACTCCACACACCGAGGTGATTATCTGTATGAAAGATGCTTCATAAAAGTGTGTGCGCTTGGGTTAATATTTGTGCTATAGCTGCGTGTGTGGAGGAAGAGCAGAGTGTTGTTCAGTGTTATATATATTCTGTGCGTGAGATTTAAATATTAATAACAAAAATAAACTTTAGTTTCTCTTTGTTTTTCTCACCCTTTCCATCCTTTTTCAATTATGCCTTTGATGTTTCCATGCCTATCTTCTATCTTCCATCGTCTCTTCCTTTAAAACCTTTTGTTTCTTCTCTTTCACCATTATAATCACTTTTACCATCTCTCTCTTCCAGAGTGAAATATTTTTCTCTCTTAAACTCACTTTTCCTAAGCACCTCATAAAACCTAAAGCTGTCTTATCCTCCAATGTCCCCACCACTGTACCCCAACTCCTCTGTTTACTCAATGTTTTCCCCCTTGCCTTCAACATCTCCCTTCTACTCCACTCCATCGTCATCGCTTTCAACTTCATCTACCCCACTCCTTCCATCCCTCTCCATGGCTATAGGGACATTTTCAAATGCTCTGGGCCTCTGGATCCTGTCTCGAGCCTATTCCCACTCCCACCGCCTCCGACGTTCCAGAGCACAGTTTCTCCTCTTGGCTTCAGGACTCCTTTTGACAGACTTGGCTGGACATCTCATAACCGGATCCTTTGTGCTGTGGCTCTATTCGTATGGAGGGTTACCAATGGCTGGATGTCAGTTCCTTGGGGGCTGCATGGTATTTTTTGGCCTTTCCCCACTTCTGCTTGGCCTTCTCATGGCATGTGAGCGCTGCCTTGGCCTTACAAGACCACTCTGGCATTCAGCTGTCGTTACTCCAACCCGTGCTCGGATTAGCCTAGCTTTGGCATGGGCTGTAGCTCTTCTGGTATCCACTCTGCCCCTTCTTGGTTATGGCACATATGGTCTGCAACCTTCAGGGACCTGGTGTTTTCTACAGGAGCCCCCAGGATTTTGCTTACTGTTCTCTGGACTGGGTCTGGGATCACTGGTGGCTGCTTTGGTGTGTAACGTGGTTGTTGGAAGTACTTTGCTTAGAGCTCGGCTCCTGCGATCCTCAGGAGTGGATCGTAGAAGGCGACATCGAAGAGCCCGTTCACATGACTTGGAAATGATGGTACAGCTGTTGGCGATTACACTTGTGTCATGTGTGTGCTGGAGCCCCCTACTGGTGAGATCTTTTATTTGACCTATTGACTTTTTTTCTTTCAGGTGTACTGATTCTCTGTTGCAGTGGCAGAACCAGGGAGGCGATCGCCCCCCCTAGCAGGGGCTTGCTCCCGGCGGAGAGTGTGCTGCCCTGCTGCTCTGATTGTTAAAACACAGTCAGAGCAGCAGGGCAGCACACTCTCCCTGCCTGTCTCTGCCGAACGGACCTGCACACAGAGTGCAGCCGCAGGCAGCCTTAGGTGTCAAAAAGGGGGCGGGGACTAATTCGTCCCCCGTAAAATAAACTTCTAGATTCGCCCCTGCTCTGTTGTAATATGTAGCAACAACATAATAAATATAATGCCTGCTTCCTGGCCTCATAAAGAACCTCTAGATGAATTAAATGTAATGTAACTGAGTCACTTAATAGTAAATAGGTTTAGGACCATGGAAGAGAGAAACCACTGTCACTTTATAGATGCTGATGATGAGCCAAGTGGTAACAATTTTTGATACAATTGCTGTCAAAATAAATTATTAACTTGAAGCATTGCCTCAATTTGATGAACAAGAAATAATGCATGATCAAGATAGTAGCAGTAGCTACCAAACAGACAAACTTGAATATAAATTATACATTTTGTGAGTAAAATAGTTTTACTGATATTGCATAATTTAAGGACACAGTAGATCATTGCCTGGAGTTAGCATTTTAAATATGTAAACAAAAATCGGAATATAAAAGTAAAAGAAGGACGCACTGCTGTAATATATAATAGGTAGACACCAGGGGCTGGGGAGCAGGGGTGCATCCGCCCCCCCAAGGCCAGTTCCATAATGGGCTACCTTGGGTTATGTCACTGGGATATCTTCATTTGTTTTTCCTTTAAAATGTTCCTAATAGGCTGTTGAGCTGAGTCTCGCCCCCCTGTTCTATAATTTGTCAGCCCGTCCCCAGTAGACACTGCTGTGCTGCAGAAAGAAATATACAGCGATATTCATACTACTACACAATAATACACAGGCAGGGGCGCACGCAGGATTTTTTAGGGGGGTTTCCCCCCCCCACCCAAAAAAACAAAAAAAACCCCATAGCATGCGCAGCAGCTCTGTTTCGGCAGCACTGTACTATACCGCAGCCGCGGCGCTGTCAAAGAAGCGACCGCGGCGGTGCTGTATACAATATAGCACCGCCGCGGACGCTTCTTTGACAGCGCCGCGGCTGCTGTATAGTACAGTGCCGCTATGTAGGGGCACTTCTTTAGCGGAGGGGAGGGGTTTCTGGAGACCCAGAAACTTCCCCCTGCGTGCGCCCCTGACAGAGATACTTATACTACTATGGTACACAGTCATACATAGAGATATTCATACTGCTACTCTACACCGTAATACACAGAGATATTCCTACGGTACACAGTAATATAGATATAATAAATATACAAAGAAACTAATACCGCTGAATATGGAGAGTAACATGCAGAGAGACTCATCCAGTTGCAATACATAGAGTAAAGCTAACACACTGAAAGACAGGCACTACTGCATACAAGACTAATGCACAGAGTGGCCGGTATTGCTGCAATGCACATAGTAATAAAAAGAGTAATGCAGAGATATTACTGCAATACACAGAACAACAATAAGATAGATAAGCATTGCTGAAGCACGCAGGATAAAACCTAGCTGTCTTGTAGCATAATCAGTATCTCTGGGTATTATAAATGTACAATCCCCTAATTCTGCATATGGTAGTGAGAGTTTATATCACTCATTAGCGGTTTTATATGGAAACAAAAGGTGTAAAAATGGTAATGAAAGTAGAAATGTATTGCTTAAGTGTTTTTGATTAGAAACAGATGCTGGACAGAGTATCATATTGTGCAGTTAAAATGGATAAATAAAATGTAAAAATAATGTAACGCAATATGCAATAAATGCAACTTGCATTAAAATGCATAATATTGAACTGTACAACTGTACGTTAATAAGGGTAAATCCTGCAATGACAAATAGAGCAGGTTAGAAGTCTTACTGAGGTGTATAACAGGATTTAGTAATCCTTTTGTTGCACGTGATGAACTGATGTATTGTTCAGTATGTGCTTCTTCTGTCTTGGTGCATGTGGCCTGTTGTAATGACATGGACAGTAGGATCCAGATGTTAGTGTAAATAATGGAACTGTAAAACAGCTCCTTAATCAGTAGAGGTATCGTCCATGTGAAGCAGGTGTGATCAGAGCAGCTTTCATCACCAGCAGGTGGCGGCGAATAAAGACACTATAGCTCCTTCCTGTTGCTTATTGCTATTTGAGTTATAATTGAAGCCTGTTGCTGCAACAAAGTTAGAAACAAGGTATTTCGTATGAGCACTGTATCAGACCTCCTCAGTGGCTTAATAGTTTTTGTATCCATTCTCCATTTGATTAGAGCCACAGCAGTGTTAGTGCTTTATTTATAATTGCCATTATTAAACTTTTATCCACAATGTAGCATATTTTAACAAACTGTATTCTGCATGTGAACATTCTAATCATAAAATAAACATAATAAACACTCTTACATAGAACAAAACAAAATAAAAGTGACAAAATTCATGCATCTTTCCACTTGTTTGATAACCACAAAAGAAGACAGATGGATTCTGCTTATGTTTCATAGGAAAATGGTTGGTGACACTGTGGGTTATAATACCATGCCATGTGTTTGACAGCCCTAACTCTCACTTTTTTCTTTTGGTTTATCTGCTTACATGCCTACTCGAGGGGTGACTCCTGAATTTTGGGGAGTTCTCTTTGACTCCCCGGAGAATAGGCCATCCTCCCTGATCTCGCATGTGGCCTTGATGATGTGATTCGATGTGAATTGGGATAGCTTGGCCCCGCCCCCAAGAGGCGGGATGACATGAGTAACGCCATTGCACAGTGGTGAGCAAGCCATGATGATGCAAATCATTATGTCACGCCCCCGGCACTCTTCTTCCTTGGACCTCCTCTCTGGGGTCTCCTGGATGGGAGGTTAAGTATGTTTGGCTGAAGTACTGTAGCCCACAGAGACACTATAATAGATAAATAAACCCTTCCCTGTTACACATTGGCCTGTCTGTCATTTTAAAACTCTGTTTAGTTGTACTCAAAGAAGGAAATGGAGTTTGCTCTGGAATTTTTAATTTTGGGTAGGTGAAACATCTTTAAAAGGTCATCCAGAATTTGCCAATCTTTTCCCAGGACGCTTTAAAGTATTTCAGATGAACTGTTTAGTTGTGTGATTATGAGAACTTCCTCCTTTTGTTCAGGAGATGCATCACTAGTTTTGAACAAAAGTTTTGTCAACACTCCTATATTAGCATTGGATAAGCAATATTCTTCTCTGAAGATCAGAATTAAGAAAAGTCAGCACCCACTTTTTCAGCAAACTGGTTGATTGTAATCATTTTGTCCCAGCAAATAGTAGCCATCATCCTAAATGGTTGCACAACATTCTTAGATAGCAAGGCCTTTAATTTAGAGCAAGGAAATGCTGCACTTTACTTTCCTTCAAAAATAGGGATGCATTTCCTGAACAAAAGGAAGTTCTTTTAGTCACACAAAGTACTTGAAGACTCCTGGGAAAACACCGTCCTATTCTGCTGAAAGATGACGCTTAAAAGATGTTTTACCTGCCCATAATGATAATGTAGTAGAGCACCGAATATTAAAAATGACCTTGTTTTTAGTTGTACCCCTTGCAAGCCAGGGACCTGGTTAAACAACTATATTTTTTTTCCATTACAACAATTACAAGTGTTCTGCCAGAAGGAGATTACTTTGTGTACAGCTATACAGGGTTTTATAATAACAGACAGGATAACGTCTAACACAGAAGGCCTATTTAATAAGTACAGTGTCTTCGGGGCCTACAGTATGTTGGCCACAACCATAAGGATATTGAGAGTTGCCTATAGCAACCAATCAGATTCTAGCTGTCATTTTGTAGAATGTACTAAATAAATGATGGCTAGAATCTGATTGGTTGCTACAGGCAACATCTCCACTTTTTCAAACCCACAGTTTAGTAAATATACCCATTAGTGTCCCTTTTGAACAACTAGAAATAAAACTATTCAAGGATGTTTTCTTTCCCTCGTTCTTTCTTTCCTTCTTCCCTTCTTTCTTTCCTTCTTCCCTTCTTGTTTTCTTTCCTTCTTTCTTTTCTTTATCTCCTTTCTTTATTTCCTTCCATTCTTCTTACTTTCTTTTCTTTTCTCTTTTTTTCTTTTCTTTTCCTTTTTTTTTCCTTTCTTTTTTCCTTTCTTTTTTCTTTTCTTTTTTTTCTTTTCTCTTTTTTTCTTTTCTTCTTTTCTCTTTTTTTTTCTTTTCTCTTTTCTCTTTTTTCTTTTTCCTTTTTCTTTTCCTTTTCCTTTTTTCTTTTTTCTTTTTTTCCTTTTTTTTCCTTTTTTCCTTTCAGTGTTCAGAATAGAAATATTATGTTTATTTTATCTTTATAAGTAGTGCACTGCTGTGGTTCTAAGCAAAAATAGGGAGTCCGATGCAAAACTTTTATGAAATGCCTTGGGGATAACTTTGTCACAGGCATTGTGGTAACAACAGACTTCTATTGTACATAAATAGCACTAAGCTATGGGTAGCATCCACATTCTACTCATTGCCGCCTGTTGCTGGTGACACCGCTGTTTCACAAGGACTACGGTATATTTCTGCCTTAATAAAGAGCTGCTTCCGAGCTCTGTTGTCATTATTTACACTGATAATTGTCTACTTCTGTTCATGTCATTAAATGTTCTAATGAGCGATATATCCTAAGACAGAGGACCCACATACAGGGCAATACATCAGTTTATTACGGACTGTATTACTAAAAGACTTCTAGCCTGCTGTGTTCATAATTGCAGGATGTATTCTATTACATTTTAATATTATTTTAATGCAACTTTTTTTTATAGGTACATATTGTATTAAATCATTTGTAAGTTTTATTTTATTGAAGCTTTCTAACTACACCGTCTGCTACTCATATCTACTGCTGGAACTGTTTTTATTTAAAAACAATGAAGCAATAGATTTATACATTCATTACCCTTTTTCCGCCTTCGGGTCCCATATATTTATCTCCGGGTATTAATCTGTTACATACAGATTAATACATATAAATACTGATCCTACACAATATACAGAGTAATACACAGACAAACAGGCAATGCCTAATGTACGGAGTAATATAGAGAAAGACCGAAACTGCTGCAATACACAGCAGGGGCGCACGCAGGATTTTAAAAGGGAAAAATCCTCCCGGAAAAAAATATGTGCAGCAGCTCCATTTCGGCGCCACTGTATTTTACAGCAGCAGCAGCGCTGTCAAAGAAGCGTCCGCGGCGGTGCTGTATACAATACAGCACCGCCGCGGGCGCTTCTTTGAACGCGCCGCGGCTGCTGTACAGTACAGTGCCGCTATATAGGGGGAACTGTATAGCCCCTGATCTTTGCGGAGGGGAAGGGTTAATGGAGAATCAGAAACACCCCCTGCGTGCGCCCCTGCACAGAGACCGGCAATACAGACACTAAAACTGCTGCAATACACAGACACTGAAACTGCTGCAATACACAGATTAATAGACAGAGAGACCGAAATGGCTGCAATACACAGAGAAACAGAAACTGCTGCAATACACAGAGTAATATTGAGACCGAAACGGCTGCATTACACAGAGTAATGCACAGAAAGAGACAGGGATCCTAATCCACCTGTGGGGCGAAGGTGCAAAGCTTTGTAAACTTACACCTATACAGTGCATACTTTACTAACCCCTGAGGTATGTGACAATCCTGCACTCAAATACAGGCTTTTCATATACCTAATTTTTTATGCACCCCAGGACTAATGCCTGAAGAAGTCCAACAACTGGAAGGGAGCCTTAAAAACAAAGAGTTCAGAACCTCTATCACCGCCCTGTTGTCAGATTGAATTACCATTTGCTTGTTTTGCTAACTCATCCCCCCACAGCCTATTATCCACCAAAGCCAGAGTTGAGATCTTTAACCAAGGAATTTGGGGGCACTCAACATCCTAGTGACACCTCCTTAGCTAACTATTTCAGCACCACTTCTCATTCCATGCAGACCCCCAACTTCCCATGGGAATGATAAAACTCTGTACAAATCCATCCAAAAACAGATGGGCATAGGCTCATCCGAATAACGACGAGTCAAATGGCCATTCTTTCCACCCTCACTGGTTTTGGGTCCATTGCCCTTAATTCCTCGGGAATACCATTTACCCATTGCTGCGCTACTTCTCTTAAAGCACCTTATAACCTTTTTGGAATCATTTGCCAAATGTCTTTAATACCTGGTTCTTGGCTGTACATAAAACAATGTGGAATTGCGAGTTTCATCATCATCATTTATTTATATAGCGCCACTGATTCTGAAGCGCTGTACAGAGAACCCACTCACATCAGTCCCTGCCCCATTGGAGCTTGCAGTCTAAATTCCCTAATACACACACAGACAGAGAGAGACTAGGGTCAATTTTTGATAGCAGCCAATTAAACTACCTGTATGTTTTTAGAGTGTGGGAGGAAACTGGAGCACCCGGAGGAAACCAACACAAACACGGGGAGAACATACAAACTCCACACAGATAAGGCCATGGTCGGGAATTGAACTCATGACCCCCAGTGCTGTGAGGCAGAAGTGCTAACCACTGGCCCACCTTGCTGCCCTAGCAGCAACTTACACGGAGTGTCATGTAAGTTGCACTTGTTGCCCCCTCTGTGTGGAGAGGAAGATCAGGGGTGTGCAAGTGCGACTGAAGTACAATATTCTGAGTAGGCCGAATCTCTAGATACACCTGTTTCCAGGCATATCTGTTGTGAATGCTTTAGTATGATCATCAGCTTGGATCATTGCTGTGCAACTTGGCCTGGGCTTGTTACAGTTAATGTTGAGGAGGGAAGACGATTCAATAACATGGGGTCACTCTACATCAGACTCTTTGGGGTATATTTACTAAACTGCGGGTTTGAAAAAGTGGAGATGTTGCCTATAGCAGCCAACCAACCAGATTCTAGTTCTCATTTATTTATTCTGCAAAATTACAGCTAGAATCTGATTGGTTGCTATAGGCAACATCTCCACTTTTTCAAACCCACAGTTTAGTAAATATACCTCTTTGTGTTCGGAAACCTTACAATATTAATGGAATTCTTTGACCAACAAGAATTATTTTGCTGTTCAAATGTGTTTTCTGTTATGAAATTTATCATGCTTCTGTTCTATTGGCTGACACAAATATGGTCTTATGGTCTTTCATTCAAAGAATATTCCTGCATTGTTGCACACTCACCACCTTCATTCTTCTGTTCTGTTTTTCCTCATTGTCTGTACTCCCCTTTCTGCTCACTCTTAGTTGTCTTCGTGTTTATTGTAGAAATCTATTCACTCTCATATGCCTGTGTTTTGTCATTCTCATAAGCTCACATAGACACTGAGGCTAAAAAAGCTTATGTATTTCAAATCTTCATTTCACGACAAAAATAATATTTTTTTGTTTATCATTGCTTATATCTGTACCAAGGTTCGAGGGCTAATCACTGCTGTACCCTGTAACAATCCGGTATTGCTATACTGGTATCAAACAGTTAGGCAGAAAGCCAAGCTTAAATATAACAATTATTTATTTACCATTAACAGTTACCATATAATCACCACATTGCAACCCTATGTAATAACATTATTACTGAGCAAACGGGTATACACATACAATAATCAGAGAGTTTTACTGGTGACTGGGCACTGTGGAGGCACTTCCCCCACTTATCCCTGTTTTTTGGGGGCACACAACTACACAAAGGCCCACGAACCAGTACCTATTGTACTTTCCTTGGATTAGCCATTTCTTAATCTCTTCATGGTAGCTCAGACCAACGGGAAATGTAGTTTCCAGCCAGTGCTAATTCCAGCAATCACAAACCAAACTCCTTTTCTTTCCCAGGGCTGGGATAGGTAATGTGGATTCCCTGGATCTAGAACTTATTGGAAGTTCTTATCTGTTGTGTACTAGTACAAAGTAGAGAAATGGGTATTGCCTGCCTCCCAATCTACTCGTGCTGGGATCGGTTCCAGAAATTCTAGAAATGGGATTATAAAACAAATGCGGTACAAGCACAGGGAACAATACCTGGTCAATCTCTTTAGCTGGGAAGTGGTAAGTTTCTGTCACGTTCCACTTCCATCTCCACTATCCATCCCAGTCACAAGACTGCTATTGAAAATCATTGATATTTGTTAGCACAACAAAGGACATCAACAAAGAAGCCTAATCACTGGAGATGTTGTTACCAATGGCATCCCCCCTGTTTATGGCATGCGGCAGCTGTGTGTGCTCCAGGTTGACCTGCTCTGCTGATGAAGTCTGGTCCTCTGCTACCAGCAGTTTATCGCACCTTTGGAGCAGGTTGGGTCAGTCTTTGTGGGATCTAGAGTTCTTTCAGAGACATTTTACACTGTCCATGCATAAAATCACAGCTTACATGATATCATGTACACATACAACATTGGGAAATAATATTGTGGGTCACAACCCTGCGGTATGTCAGGATTTTGTCCAGGCTTATTTAGATCATAAAGCCATCTTTGATAACTCCTTGACAACTAAAACATGTTGCCATGGTGCTGGCCCACACCCAAGAGGCAGGACTGATGAGCTAGGTATTATATTTATAACGTAGGGTTGGAGGAGAAAACATTAGGCCTTAACTGGCATAACGTTGAGGCCAACATGAATTGGCCTCAAACCTCCAACCAGAGACACATGTGGGCTTTCCCAGGCACTGATACCTACTATTGAATTTTTATTCCCCCAGATAGCACCATTGCTAAACCGCTAACAGACCTGACTGCTAACAAATGTGCAAAAATTATTTTCTGGTCCAAGCATGAACAGACCTTCAAACAACTTGAAACAGCCTTGGTTGAGGCTCCGATACTGTCAAATCAAGACTGATTCCTCTGGCTGTATACCTGAAGCAGTACTGAGCCAAGCAGTGATAAATGGGCAAGGCCATCCCATAGTACGCCTCTCCCGGAAACTCTTGAATTGGGAAATGGCCTATGGCATCTTTGTAAATAAAAAAACAAAACGTTACTATTGTATGGGTCTTTAAGAACCTCCAATTTTGCCTTTTATAGCTGTAATGTTTCAATGATTACTGTGCATAAGCTGCTGAGTTGCCTCCACCATTTTTCCCTGGTAATTCTTAAATGTTGCCCTGTGGTACTATAGTATGTATAATAAAAACATACGCACTGGTTATTTAATGTACTTGTGATAATGGCCTGCAATGAATATTTACCCCAATAAATTTCAAGGACTTCACTTGCTTTCCAGTCTGACAGACACACACCATTACCATTATGGGCACAAAGAAGTTGTGCTTCAGTGTTCAGTCAACACATTCATTAGCAAATGACAAGTGTTGATTGGTCCAGAACACTGAATAGCCTCAAAACCCACAAATGAGATAACTGGGAGGTGAACATTACTCATCTGGTATCATTATGCCCCATTGTGAAAGAATGATGATGACCATTGTGTATACCTTGTCTCCACACTTCAGAGACCCATCTTTAGCAGGGAGTCTACATTGACAAGAGTCAGGTATTAAGCCCTGAAAACAAGGAGGTGAGGGCTGCCAGGAATGTGGTTTCTCCTCTTTACCCAGTTCTTTTGGGAGCTAGAGAGGTTATAAAAAAAGCCAGACTGGGGCATAAAAAACAGAGGCGTTATGAAAAGCGATGCCCAGGATAGTTTTGGCAGAACTGGCTGGAGATTACGGTTCTTACTGTCTTGAGACTTGGAGAAGGGGATACAGAGGAATATACCTTTGCTGATCTCTACCCATGTGTATGCCTGCAAAAAGTGGGCTGACATTGAACTTGATCACTGTCTTGCTGGCAGAAAGAGAGCTTGCGACTGTGACCATGCAAATAGTGTCTACACTAGGAAATCCAGGGTGGCTGCTCATCAAGCTTATATTATATTGTATGTTTCCCTTCGACATATTGTTATAATGTGCAATTAGTAATAAATATTCTTAAGAGTGCTATTGCCTCTTTAGTGGATTATTTTATGTTTAGCATATTTGCCTTGGTATGCAATTTATATCCATGTTGGCAGTACCAGGTAAAGAAGATAAGTCTAGTGCTAGGACAATCATTTTCACACAGTGACCATTGTGAACAGTGATGGAGAACCCCAGTTACACCTAGCTATAGTTATTTCATAGTGAGCAGCTGGATCCAATTGGTATTTTTGCCAGCATGCTCTGGCAGCCATGGGTAGACTGGTACTTATAGTTCTACAAGCACCAGCATACTCAAGCAATTTAGGTCTGCCCAAGCTTGCTGGGACTTGTTTTAAAAATATATCTATATCCAGTATATTTATTTATTTATTTATTTTATTCTACATTACATTGCCAGTCATGATTGGCAACTTGCTGTGTCCAACTCTACAGGAAGCCCAGTAATGTGCCTAATATGTTCATATAGGAAAACCTGAGTGTGGTGTCTGAAGGAGAGCGGTTACTGGCAGCTTGTCCCCTCAATCTCGTGATTAAATTAAGCCATAAATGAAAAGAAACTGGGGGGTAAATGTATCAAGTTGAGAGTTTTCCGGCGAGTTTGAAAAGTGGAGATGTTGCCTATAGAAACCAATCAGATTGCAGCTATCATTTTGTAGAATGTACTAAATAAATGATAGCTAGAATCTGATTGGTTTTTCAAACCTGCCAAAAAACCCTCAGCTTGATACATTTACCCCTGGGCAGTATTTTAGGTGTTCATTTTATTAATGGGTAATAAAGAGGGTATTTTTGAAGAACTTTTGAAGAATGAGCCTTTTCATTTACATTTTTGCACAGAGGTGGATTGAGGGGGCCTTCCAGACCAGGGGGGGTACCGTGCAACAGCACCTGTTCACGAGCAGATGCCAACATGGCTGTTAAGGCAGTAGCTACCCCTCAAAGCCTTCAGCTTCCTGACTCCTTGTGCACCTAGGTGCACGTCTAGGTTATAGAGGTGGCTCCTGACAGCAGAGGGTTGATGTGTCCTTGAGATGTGCTGGGCTGACTGTTCAGGATCACCATGGCATCATTGTAAATGACCTTCCCTTTTGATTAATCTTTCCATTCTCTTCCATAAAATCTCTTATTCCTTTTTGTGTTGTTTAATGAAATGTTGCTGAGATTATAAAATGTGAAGCTACAGTCATATTGTTTATATACTTCTAATGTTAATGAGTACATTTTTACTTTTCCCCATTGCAACCTAGCTGGATGTATCAAACTGCTATTGTCCTATAAATTGTAAGCTTGTGAGCTGAGCCCACTTATCTCTTTGTTAGCATCCAGACTTGTTTTATCGCTATCTCAAATGTAAAGCTCTGTGGATTACACTAGCACCATATACTGTACATAAATGTTAATAATGATAATAATATTAATATATATGTAATTCCACTCTTATATTCTCACTCTTATGCATAGGTATCTGTGGTGATGTTACAGGCTGGTATGCCTCTCCCTCGCCCTAACTGGCTACTTTTCACAGTACGCTTAGCTTCATGTAACCAGATCCTGGATCCATGGGTTTACATTCTGCTGCGACGCGCTGTTCTCCGCCGTCTCTGCAGTATCTTTGTGCGAGTGGCACGTGTGCGAGGAGGGAAACCAATCCGCTGGGATCCAGGGGATTTTCAAAGCTCTGACCGCAGCGAAATCAGCCACCTATAAGCTCCACACATGAAAATAATGTACATGGACAACATGGAACCTCTGCTGAGAGGACAGCCCCTTGCCCTATGTATAGGACCTTCAACGGAATGCAAAGATCCCTTTTTTGAGAGATGGTCAATGCACCAATTATTGGGCCTTGTCTTTGCATGGTACTACTGCCTAAGAGAGATACAAAGGATATATATATATATATATATATATATATATATATACACACACACACACATACATACATACATACTCTTGCACAAGAGCAACATAGAAGAGAAAAAGTTGCTGTTGCATAAGTAGTGAGTCTTTGTAGAAGTGAAAAGATCACATTGTGAATACACAACACACACAGATGCTGGCAGGTAACAGATCTGCACGATTCATTTGCACAATTTTCACTTCAGTTGAGAGATATCACGATGTCTGTGTAACCTCACAAAATGTTTTATATCTGTATAAAAGAGTAATAAAATAGTATCTCAATCTCATTTCACTCAGTTATTTTATAATAAGCCTCAGTAGGAATTGCAACCATTGTGTAGCCCTGAGTAGATAAACCTAATATCGTTGCTTAAGACCGAAGATCTTGACTTGAGGTATCAGATGTTAATGAGCTGGCATTGGTAGTGGGCAGTGCTGTCTGTGAGGTTATGTCGCCACCCCAGAAAGTGTACAAGCAAGTCTGTGGCCACAGTATGGGAAGGCTCATAGAAAGCCACTGTAAGTAGAGGATGAAGCCATGTAGAAGGCTGTGAGCACAGAATCCTAAAAGAAAATTGAGGCAGAAATAAAACAGATTAACGTCATAAATCAAAGAAAACAAATGTGGGGAGGCAATACATGGCAATTGGAGTGCAAATACCTTCCATAATAATTTTGTTTGATATTCTATGTAGGTTTTTTTGCGTGGGGTGGGGGGTAAAAGGACTAGTGGGTCTTTAAAGTTCACATTATGTGAATAAGAAGTGTAGAGAATGCCTTCTGTATCCCTGAACAAAATTTCTTCCTTTTAAAATCCAAGTTTGTCAATCTGAAGGCAATTGTGTGAGGGTCACTATCACTGACATCTGAACTATTTAGTGGATAAAAAACAGGGCGCTGTTTGACACTGAGAAGCACTCCCCCACCCCACAAAAAAAATCTCCAAAAACACAAACCAAAGAATATTTTTTTAAGAACTAATTGTATAAATTTTAATCATATGCTGGAGAAGTGTCTGAAAAATTAAGGTAACCGTCTCTCCTTTCCTCATCTCATTGGGTGTTCACCTGGTTTGGTGGCAGCTACAAGTTGCTCCAACTTCAAGTAGTTTTAATCCAATTTTCAATGACGTATCGGTCTAGGATCAGTAGAAATACTTTTACAACCTCTAGTAAATAAGATCATGTGGGAAAGTGTAGGAAAGCGGACTTCAAATCCAAATACTGTTTATTAATCTCAAAGAAAACATCAACTCTTGATGATTATGATTTGTCTAAAAAAATGAAAATAACTTACATTCCATACTTCATCCGCAGTGGCAAGAAAAGGCTCAGACCATGGCCACGTTTTTCTAGTAGTGGTTATACTACTGCTGTTACACAGACTAGAATGCCCATTGCAAAAGTGAGTGCCCAACAAGTTCATGCATCTTCTGTAACTTCCCATGTACCACCATCTCACTCTGAGAGCTGGTCTGTCACCTCCAAAACAGCCACATAGGTGCATGACACGAACACTGAGACTAAAATACAAATTGGACATTCAAAGATTCCTGAGGAGAGTCTAATGATGTCCATGAGTGCTGACATTTCATATTCTGACACTGTAACTATAGAGCAGCATCCTTTCAAAGTTTCATAAACATTTGGAAATGGGAGGATAAGTAGTAATGATGATTATTTAGACACAGAAATTGAGAGTGCTACATTGGAACTTGCTAATGTGCACAGTATGAGGGGGGTAATTGTGAATATGAAAATGATGAATGTGGTGTGCTTGAACAAGATAAAGAGGATGATGATGATTGTGTCCAAGTAAGGCAGCCACCAGTTGTACACCTCATGCCCTTCATCACAATTTCATTACCATTTATTTATATAGCGCCACCAATTCCTCAGTGCTGTACAGAGAATATTTGTCAGTCACACCAGTTCCTGCCCCATAGGAGCTTACATTCTAAATAAGCGCATTGTCATGATAAGTGCATTGCGTGTGGAAATATTTTTATCCCAGTGCAGACAACATTTGTCAAAGCATCTGTAGCCTTTGTGGTTCCACAATAAGTAGAGATAGGGATGTTGACCATCTAGCCACACCTTTGGCAGCTAGTTCATTCAAGTAGTTTATCAAAAGTGTGAAATCAAGTATAGTAACAAGCGGTCCAGGATCAGCTAGCAGAATGGTTAGAAACCTCATTCAATCGCCACCATCAACACCTTCATCATTATTAGAACATAGTCCAGTAGTTAATTTAAAAATGCAAACTGACTCCCCTAATGCAACCCATTATTACCAAGAGGTATCCTTGTGCCCTACAGCTGCTGCAGGGGGTGAAACTTTTAAACAGAAGGGGAGTAAGAATATTTTGAATAGTTTAAAATAACAATTGTCTGTGAAGCAAGCTTTTGCAAGAGGAACCAAATATGACAGTCAGGATCATGTTGCACAGCAAATCACTAAAGCCATGAGATTTATGTTCGCATTTGATGTGCGTCCAATTTCCCCCATCAATGCATCAGGGTTTAGCAGATTAGTTGAGGTCACATGTCCATGATACCAAATTCCATCTCGATTACTTTTCTCCCGAGCTGAAAATCCTCACCATACAATGCCAGGTCATTCACAGGCAAGCTACTCTTTGTAACACTGCTTTAACTTAGTCACTTACTAGTGTAAATCTGTTGGAAAATGCAGGTAAATGTTACAGCAAAATGACTCAAGAATCCTCTGTATTCCTAGTTGCCGATAAGGGAGCGAACATTTTGTGTGTATTATGAATGGGTGAATTTCAACTTGTACTATGCATTGTGCACACAATAAATTTGGTGGATCAGAATTTCTTAAAAAATGAAAGGTCAGTGCAGGAAATGCTTTCTGTGGCCTGTACACTTTCTGGGCATTTTCAGAATTCAGCGACCCCATATAGAACATTGCAGCAGCTGCAAAAAAATGTATCATCTGCCATGCCACCAACTTATTCAAGAGGTAGTAACAAGGTGGAATTCCACACGTTATATGCTTGAGCGACTAGAGGAGCAGCAACAAGCCATCAAGACCTACACATCAAAGCATGAGATTGGGAGATGGGGGATACGTTACCTTACTCCAGCTCACTGGGAAATCCTTCCAGTTTTATGCAAGTTACTCAAACCATTTGAAATTGTAACATATGAAGTGAGTTTAGACACTGCCGGCCTGGGTCAAGTCATACCCCTAATCAGACTACTGGAAAAGCAGGTAGAGAAGCTGAAGGTGAAGATGAAAGTGGTTCTGCTAAGTATGTTGGCCTTGTAGATTTTTACTCACGTCACCATTTGCAGCATTCTGAAATTGGATCACTGCATTTTGGCAACCATGCTGGATCCTAGGTTTAAGTAACATGTAATGTCTGTCTTTCCAACTGATTCAATTATTCACAGATGCAGATTCTTATGAACAAGTTGTGGGCTTCCAGTGGGGATAAACTAATATTTTGTGATGATGATCTTGACATCATTGATGAGGATGATGATGAGGGTGATCACGGTTAGCCTGATGCCCATTAGTAAATAATTAAAATCTGTATCTAATCTACAGTTCAACAAGCAACAATCAAAATGTTCTCTTTTGTGGAGTCCCCCCAAAAATCAAGTCATTCAGCCACATTCCCTGTCGCTGAAGCGTTTGGTTTCTTAAGTTCTGCAGGTCCTTTTTAACATATGGGTGGGTGGCAGGTCAATTCCATCTTGCACTATTTTACATTATGGCCTTTGCTCACCTTGGTCTATCGTTTTGTCTAATTATATAATTATTCACTAAAGACACTTATTTACACTTTCCTCCTTCAAACGTACACTCAAAACTCACCTCTTTCTCAAAGCCTACCAACCATCAACTTAATCCCCATCTCCTCCGCTCATTCTCTCCTCTCTCCCATTCCCTCAACTGGCTCCTCTTGTGCTTGGTCTGTTTAACCCTCCCTTAGGATGTAAGCTCGCATGAGCAGGACCCTCTTCCCTCCTGTCTCCTTACCTGTTCTTCTGCTCCGTGTCTATTGCATCTGCCTGCCTGGAGTTTCTGAAGTATTGGTACTTTTGTTTATTGTTCTGTACTGTTACACTAACCTAGTCTACTGTTTGTACTATGTGCGGCGCTGCGGAAACCTTGTGTCGCCTAACAAATAAAGGATAATAATAATAATAATAATTCCTATTGATGCAGCTGAAATTCGTCTAAAGAGCTATTATTACTGCCTCTCAACAATATGTCATACATGCTGTCTAACACTGCCAATTACAAATAAATGCATTGTCTTTCTCAAACTATTTGACTTCTGGGTGCAGGATACCATGGTCTATGTGCTTTTCTAAAATGACTATTGATGCCACTGCTATCCGTCTAATGAGATTTTATTACTGTTGCTGCTCTTTCTGTCTTCAATGTGTCACACATGCTGTCTGACATTGAATACAAATTAGTCCATTGTCTTTCTCCCATCATTTCACTTCTGGGTGAGGCCCACCTTGGTCTATCTTATTTTCTAAAATGACCATTCTATAGTCCAGTTCTCTGCCTGTATGTATTAAAGGTGTCCTTTTTCTTTATTAAACTGCCATTCTATCTGCTACTGCTGTGCCACTGTGTTTTCATAGGGATCATATCTTTAACTTGCCATGGTTTTGTGCCTCTGCTCTGTCACTATTTTTAGCCAACTAGCTTGCTGCAGGTCTTTGGTCAATATTGGGGAAAATATTGAAAGTGATGAGGTGGTCATAAGAAAATAGACTGTAAATGAGTGTAAGTTAATGTTAATTATATAAATACTAATGTAGGAACAAAAACAACTCAAACTTTGATTGTACCTTCACAATTTTTAATGAATCCAGATTCAAAACATGAAGCGCGAATATGGTTTTAGAACAAAATCCAAAAACACGGGGGGCTACGCACATCTTTCGCCCCAACACGTTCCACTCTTCCCATCAGAAGGAGCAAAAAGTTGTTCCTCAGCACACATGGTCTAACAAAATGATATTTGTTAACCCTTACACCATTGTTCACGTTAATTTTGGAATCAAGGCCACCTCCTTCAGTCTCTTAACTTAGATGTGAATACAAGATGTGATGTCAATGACCATTGTATTTGTAGTTTGTGTTTGTGTAAGATGCTCTAGAAGATATTGTATACTGCTATAATGTCTTGACGGTCCTTGGTGCACTACATTTACCACATGCTTACCAAACTTGGATATAAATAACAGTTAAGAAAATATTCCTTTTTAGTAGATATGAAATTAAAGAGCATAGAGAGTCTGTGAACAGCAGCAGGATCTATATGGCCATAGAAGTGCTCCAAGAGTAGAAAGGTGAGACAAAAACATGATCTAATCTTTGGACAACATCTTCTGCCAGGTAAGTCCATCAACTTTCCAGTATCCCAGCTACATTGCAATAAGTGTTGTGGTGCATCTGGGCCTTTCCTACACCTTTAAATAAATGTACACATTTCAGAAATAAATTCTAAAAAAGTTTAAGTTAACTCCAATCATGAAATAGTTTTGCTTTAATTTAGGATTTTTTTAGTATAGAAAAGAGAGAATAATAAAGGAGCAGTGGTAAAAAAATGCACAGTAACCAATCACAACCAATAAAATATTCGCTTTTAATGTTTAACTTGTTCTAGATTAATCAGAGATGAGTAATTGCTATGATTACTCAGCTATGATTCTTACCAAGACTGCACATCTACATCATCTGCTGGATCCAGTGGCCTCCACAGATTTATGGACCATACCACCTTCATATGAGGTGGGGAAGTTACAGGTTCTCTTTGAGAGATGAACGGGGGCTTAGTCACTTCCTATAGCATAAAACGTTACTGGGGGGACAAAAGAGTTAAGTTCGTGAACTTTTTGTTTCATTGTACTTTTTTCTCTCATTTCTATTTTACCACTAGGTCACCTTTACCCTCTCTTATTTAAGTTCATTTCATTGTATTTATTTACGGCATCTGATTTTATTTTTATTTCAAACTTTATTTTTTGCTTACTGGTACTCCATTTTGTCTCTGACTCTGCCCTTCTATTCTGCTCTTAGCATCCTCGCCCTAATCTTTTCGTCTTCCACTTTGCCATTGTCTTCCATGTTGCCATTGTCTCTCACTTTGCCATTGTCTCTCACTTTGCCATTGTCTCTCACTTTGCCATTGTCTCTCACTTTGCTATTGTCTCTCGCATTGCCATTGTCTCTCATATTGCCATTGTCTCTCATATTGCCATTGTCTCTCATATTGCCATTGTCTTCCACATTGCCATTGTCTTCCTTATCGCTATTGTCTCCCTGGTATTATTCTTACCTGTTATTCTCTATCTTTTTATCTCACTGTTCTGCTACTCCTTGCCCTCCCTGCTCTATTTCTGTTTTGTCTTCCTAGCCCTCCTTGCCTTATCCTTAGCTCCATCATTCTAGGCCTCTCTTACCGACCTCATCCCTTTTGCTCTTGGTCTCCCTTCCTCCTCCTTCCACCCTCTTTTCTGCCCTGCTCCTTTCCGTCACCCCCCCCTCTCTCTCCCTACTATGCCTCCCCACTCTCGCTCCATACCCATACTCTTCCCCCGCCCTACCTCTCCTGCCCCTCACCGCCCTCCCCAGCGCTTTGCCCATCTTGCTAACCTCATCCCCATCTCCCCCCTCTCCTCTCCCCCTTTCTCTTGTGCCCTCTGGAACGCTAGATCAGTTCGCAACAAGCTGACTGCTATCCACGACCTCTTTTTATCCACCTCCCTTAACCTTCTCGCCCTTACTGAAACCTGGCTCTCCGACTCTGACACCGCCTCCGCCGCTGCCCTCTCCTATGGTGGCCTCTCCTTCACCCACTCCGCCAGACCTGGTGCCCGCCCAGGTGGGGGAGTGGGCCTCCTCCTATCCTCCTCCTGCACTTTTCGTGTCATTCCCCCTGAACCCTCCCTCTCCTTCTCCTCCTTTGAAGCCCACTCCATCCGCCTCTTTTTCCCCATCCATCTCCACGTCACTGTCATCTACCGCCCCCCTGGCCCCACCTCCCTCTTCCTTGATAACTTCGCTGCCTGGCTTCCTCACCACCTCTCCTCTGACCTCCCCTCCATCATCCTCGGCGACTTCAACTTCCCCATGGACAATCCCTCTGACCCTGCTTCCTGCAAACTGCTCAACCTTTCTTCCTCCCTTGGCCTTACCCAATGGACCTCCTCCTCTACCCACTCCCTTGGCCACTCCCTTGATCTTGTCTTCTCCTACCTATGTATTCTCTCTGACTTCTCCCTCTCTCCCTTTCCTCTATCTGATCACCATCTCCTCTCCTTCTCTCTCTCCTCCTCTCCTGCTCCCCCCCCTGCGCAAACCTACTCTATCCATACGCAACATCGATGCCCTTGACCCGGCCACTCTGTCCTCCTCTCTTGATACTCTCCTTTCTCCCCTTTCCCGCCTCTACAATCTCACCCTCACCTCTGCTCTGGATGCGGTCGCCCCTGCCCACTCCGTCCACCCCCGCTGCTCCAAACCCCAACCCTGGCACTCCAAACTTACCCGCCTCCTCCAAAAATGCTCCCGTACTGCTGAACGCCACTGGAGAAAATCCCGCTCCCTGGCTGACTTCCTCCACTTCAAATTCATCCTATCATCCTACAGTTCTGCCCTCTCACTCGCTAAATAATCTTTCTTCAAGTCCCTTATCCTCTCCCAATCCTCTAACCCCCGCCGCCTCTTCGCCACCTTCAGCACTCTCCCCTGTGTCTCTCTGTCAGTCTTCCCCTCCCCTTAGATTGTACGCTCCTTCGAGCAGGGTCTTCTCTCCTCCTGTCTTCACCACTTTTACTCTGCTCGCCAGCTACCTAGCCTTACTCCTTGAGGTCCCTCTTCCCCTGGGGGTCTCCCTCTAATCCGTGCCCTCCCTCCTTGGTGCCGTTGTTGTCTGACCTTCCCCCGCCCCTCTAGCTGTGCCTTGAGCTCACTGAGTACTGTGATTATTGTTTACTGTTCTGTGCCGTCTCTCCTCGTATTGTTATTTCGTTTGTCTCTGTACGGCGCCGCGGACACCTAGTGGCGCCTTGTAAATAAAAATTAATAATAATAATAATAATAAAGTGAAGGAGCTGACTGTAAATTTATGAGGTTGAAGAGTAGCAAGGTAACCCAGATAAATGATGGTTCTAAATGATGGAAGAATGTTGTAATTAAATTGGGGAGAGATAGATAGAGGCTCGGACAAGAGGTTGGCTCTTAAATAATATATCATACTATTTGGTGCATATCTCTCTTCCGTGGTTAATCTCGAACGTTCCAACACAGTCTTTTGTAGAAAGTCCTGTGTAAGCAAGAGTATGGAACCAGCATGAAGTATCTGAAGATAGACACATGACAAGTCCAAGAGATAATCTCCCGCAAAAGGAACCTGCCATATTGGGAGAGAAATAGGAAAATAATGCGTTAAGTAATTCTTTCTTGTTTATATATTGAAACATTTTATATGGATAATAATATAAATTTAGTGTAAATAACATGAACCATACTTTAATTAGTTTCTAAATTAAATCCCTTCCCCTACAGAATCTTTTCAAACTCCTCACCACCACTTACAAGGCTCTCTCTCAGTCTACTGCCCCTTACATCTCTAACCTCCTCTCCATTCACACTCCCGCCCGCTCCCTGCGCTCGGCCAATGATCGCCGCCTCTCCTCCACTCTGATCACCTCTTCCCACTCTAGAATCCAAGACTTCTCCCGTGCTGCCCCCCTTCACTGGAACGACCTCCCTCGCTCCATTCATCTCTCACCCAATCTGTGCTCCTTCAAGCGGGCACTTAAAACTCACCTGTTCCTTAAGGCCTACCAACCATCCACTTAACCTCTCAACTCTTCTGGTTCTCCCCTGGCCTCTTTCTCTCTCCCCGTTGCTTCACTGGCTCCCTTTTGTGCCTGACTTTGCTTACCCTCCCTTAGGATGTAAGCTCGAATGAGCAGGGCCCTCTTCCCTCCTGTCTCCATACCTGTTCTTCTGCTCCGTCTCTACTGTATCTGCCTGCTTGGAGTTTCTGAAGTACTGGTACTTTGTGTTTATTGTCCTGTACTGTTTTACCCTGTATAGTCTACTGTTTGTACCATGTACGGCGCTGCGTAAACCTTGTGGCACTTAACAAATAAACGATAATAATAATAATAATAATAATAAATTATTCTTTGTACAGCTAATTTGAAGGTAAAAGCAAAGTTTATTTTGAGAGAGTCAAAGTAAGGAAGAGGAGGCTGGGTGACAACTGCACCATGGAGGTGGCTGCCAGGAAACCAGGCGGCAGCACAAATGAATTCTCTGTAGAAGGGAGAAGAATCAATTTGGACCATGGTTATGGATGTTCTAAGTTTCGCAAGAGTGGTCATCATGTGCCGCCAAATCTATTTGAATGGATCGTTAACTATGCCAATTGTTGTCAAAGATTGAAATTCTTAGAATAATATGTTGGGGGCAGATGAGGACCAGGGTTGAGAAATATTATTATTATTATTATTATTATTATTATTATTATTATTACTAAAGAAAGACAGGATGAGTGTCTTTACTTTTCATTATAACACACATTAAAAACCAAGATAAACATAAAAACATTAGCAACATATACATTAAAACAATGCAATTGTTCTAACTGATATAATGAAATAACAAACCGTGATTATTGCTGTACCAACAATCAGCATAGCAGGTATAGGGCCTGATGCACAGTTGGAAGCAATTTAATTGAGACATACTGTGCCCAAAATAAAAAGATGCATTCATGTTGGACGTACATTGGGCATAATAACGTTAACCTCTGAATATATGCTGAGCATTCATATTTTAGATGCAATGGCAAATGCATCTTCTCCTAACACTGTCTGTAAGTGCAAAATTATTTTGAGATGCTCTCTGGTGTATTATATGTCATATTTTCAAAACTTAAATTTATACTTTTCTAATGTTAAAATTGCAGTACATCACTCGGGTGCCTATTTAGAAAAGTACTTTTTAACCTAAAATAGCCGCAAAATAAAGTTTTGAAGTTATTAATAACTAAATGATCGCAGCAGATACCTCCGATAACTGCTGTGTCCCCATAGGTTTCTAAGGGGACTGCAGTTTTGCGTGATTTAACAAATTCCGAAAATCTTTGTCCATAATAGCTAACATCATCTGAAGATGGCATTAACCATTGATGCCTATGGGGAGAGCAATGTGGTAGAAGGATCATCGAATCCTTCACCGTAGCTTACCTGCAGGGCTGGACTGGCCATCTGGCACTTCTGGCATTTGCCAGAAGGGCCGATGGCTGTATGGGCCGATACCCCACGCAAGCGATCATGTGAGTTTTGTATACTCACATGATCGCGGCGCCTCAGCTCCTATGACTTCACTCTTGATTTTTTTTTTTTTTTCTTTTTAGTTATTTCTTTTTCGGCAGCGGGGCGGGTGCACGCGAGCGAGATCATGTGAGTCACATGATCGCAGTGCCTGCGTCCATCTCCCCCCTCCACTTGCACTGAATGTCGGGCGTGACGTCATCACGTCACACCCGACATTCAGTAAGGTGCGGCGACACGGAAGAGAGAAGAAAGAAGAGAGAAAAGAGAAGAAAATAAAATAAAATAAAGATGAAAGCAAGTAAGGTAAGTAAAAAAGTGGAGAAACAAAGAGAGGCACAAGCTGATGAAGAAATGGAGAGGGAGGGATAAAAGGCACACAGGGATAAAAGGCACACAGGGATAAAAGGCACACAGGGATAAAAGGCACACAGGGATAAAAGGCACACAGGGATAAAGAAGGGGGGATAAGAGGCACACAGGGATGAAGAAGGGGGGGGGGGATAAAAGGCACAGGATGTTATGCGGCTCACCAAGCTATTGATTATGTTTTATATTTTAATTTACTGCTTTTCAGAAATCTGTTCTTATTACCATGTGTTGCTGCTATTCTGATTTTTCAACTTAATACAGTAATGTATTAACAGCAAATAGTCAGATTGTACTTTTGAAGCTAAACAAATTATATTACTACCATGGAAAGTTGCATATAACATGGCAGAAAGGCATATTAACTTTTAATCATCATGTCACAGCTTATTAATTTTTCTATGGGCGAGTATTCCGAGTGGGATGTTTTCCGTTGTAAATAAACATTATTTATTAGTTTACCTTGTATTATAATCATATCTGCAAATATCTTTATTAGCTTGTAGTGTAATTTGCAAGAGCTGTGTAAGTCTTGTTATGTAGTCATAGGGGAAATGTACCAGTGTCTTTCCCCTGTAAACTAACCTTTGTGGAAAAATGTTTATGAGCTGTATCAATACTAATGTTGCTATGTAATATGGATCTATCTCTGTTGATATCCCACACTTGCTAATATCTTTGATAATAATTTCAGGACTGGTCATCACACATTTTTTACTGCGCCTGCACTTCTCTGTGAAGGTTTCATGCTGGTAATCATTAGGCATGTAGGCACAAAGGTGATTTAAACCAATCTTTATGCTGCCATCAGCATAACTGACACTTCAACATTTTTACTACTAAAGTGTACATGTGTGCATTAGCAAAAAGAATAAGGTAAGCATGTGTTAGAAAAAGACTGGGCCCTCACTGAAATATGTTTATGTTTAGTAGATAAAATTTGGTGTGCAGAAAGTTTAGTGATTGCACAGTATTAGTCCAAAAGACCTTGCAATTATTTATTAACATCTGTTTATATAGTGCCAACATACTCAACAGAGCTTTACAATTGGTAACAAAAATAGTAACACAAAAAATATAGAAAGATAGGCGGTTGCTACAAATCGCATATTGGTCCAGTGAGATTGGAATGGAAAAAACTGCTTAGTGGGACTTTATGGCCTATATGATCCAGTCACACAGCAATGCTTGTTTAGGGGTGATAAAATTGTCTGAGTGTAAAAGGAGAATAAATGTAAGTTTTCAGTGAACTGTGTAAAGGGGTGGTAATGGGGTTGAATAACTTAGGGAGAGGTGAGTTTTCAGGGAATGCCATACTTACCAATATTCTGAACTTCCAATCCGGGAGCCTGAGTAGGAGGTGGGCGTAATGGGGGGGGCTCCAAAATGCACTTTATTTTGTACCCGCCCCCATGCCGTGATGACGCAAAACACGTCATTTGACAGTGGGGGCGTGGCCAAACGCCGCGATTCACCGGGAATCGCGGCGTTTGGGACTTAATTCTGCCCACTTCACTAGGAAGTGGGCAGAATTATCCTGATGCGGGAGATTGCCACACTCGCCTGGGAGTCCGGGAGACTCTTGCAAAATGCGGGAGTCTCCTAGACATTCCGGGAGAGTTGGCAAGTATGGGGAATGCTTGAAGATTTAGAGCATAGGGAAAAGTCTATTATACAAGGGAGGGAATTCCATAGAGTGTTCTGGACGATAAAAGTCCTGGAAATGGGAGCAGGCAATCACTGGATAAGTGAGTGGTATAGATTTTGGGCAGGGCTGGGAGGTCATTTTAGGATATTTTGAGACAATGATAAAGGTGTGTGTTTGTGCAGTTATGTTAATGGATGTGTTAGTAGAAGCATATTGGATTTGGTAAAATACAAGCAACCAGCATAGGGATTGAAAGGGCACAGTAGCAGAGGAATGTTTTTTGCAAGGAAAATTTTGCAGCTGCATTCAAAATGGATTGTGGGATGAAAGTCTGGGTAGGAAAAGACCAGTAAAAAGGGAATTGCAATAGCCAATGTTGGAGATTATGAGTACATGAATTAAGTATTTTTAGTGCCTTGTGTAAGATGTGTCTGTCTGTGTGTGTGTATGTTAGGGAATTTAGACTGTAAGCTCCAATGGGGCAGGGACTGATGTGAGTTCTCTGTACAGCGCTGCGCAATCAGTCGCGCTATATAAATAAATGGTGATGATGATGTGTGCATTCTGGAAAAATTCTTAGATTTATTTGACAGGATATGGATACAGTTGGGATGTAGGGAGCAAAGGACTGTTCTGAGTCAAGGATGACACCTAGGCTGCCTAGGAAAAGGCTTTATTGTTCTGTTGTCAAACAAATAGAGATATCATGTAGGTAACTTTTGTTGACTGGTGGGAAGATTATTGGATCTATTTCTGGTATTATTGAGAAATCAAAGGCACAGGGGGAGGAAGAAAGGGGGGAGAGACACAAGGCATAGGGGGATGAGGAAAGGAGGGGGGTACAAGGCACAGGGGATGAAGAAGGGTGGGAGAGATAAAAGGCACAGGGGGAGGAAGAAAGGGGGGGAGAGATACATGGCATAGGGGGAAGAGGAAAGGAGGGCGGTACAAGGCACAGGGGGGATAAAGAAGGGGGGAGCAGCATGGCACAGGGTGATAAAGAGGGACAAAAGCAGCATGGCAGAGTGTGAGGAGGGGCAAAAGCAGCATGGCAGAGTGTGATGAAGGGGGGGGAGCAGCATGGAGGGCGCAGTGCGATCATAAGGGGGCATAGCGTGGTGATGATGAAGGGGCACAGTAATGTGTATGTGATCGCACAGGGAGCTTTTGGCAATGTAGTGTGTGTGAGGTAGATGGTGGCTAATTAATGGGTGCTATTTTGTTTGCGGGGTAATGGTAGGGCAATGTAATAGTAGGGACTATTAATTTAAAATGGGGTAGTTTGGGGGCTATTGAATGTGAGGCTGAGTTTGGGGAGAATGAGGTCTCTTTATTAAATGTGACTATAAATTTAATGGCAGTGATGGTTGCAGGAAATAGGTATATTTATGAAATGTAAATACTATTAATTTAATGCTGGGGCTGTATGTAGGCAGGGAAATAGGTTTATTTATTAAATGTGAAAACTATTATTTTAATGTTGGGGCTGGAGTGAGGTCTAATTTTAAAACGTGGGTGCTATATTGATTTAACAGTGGTGCTGGTTGGAGTTTTCTAAATTTCATGTACCTATTTTTTTTTACAAATAGGGACACCAACATTTCAGGATCCAGACAAGCAGCAACTGATCTAAAGACACCAGCAGCCACAAGCGGTGAAAATGACAAGACAGGTAGGAAAAAGCAGGACAGTCTGCCAACTGTCCTGAATTTGGTGGGTGACTGTCCCGCTTAGTCAGGATTTGGTCTGACTGCAAGGACAGTTGAGAGGTATGTCCTACTTCACATTATACTGCTTGTGAAGGCAGAACTGTGTGCACCTAACAGTAGTGCTCACAGTATTGCCTGTGTATTTGTTGAAAATGTGTCTAATAACCATATTACATCATAGGAGCCCCCCTGTGTTAAGTGCCAAGGGCCCCCCGAGCCTTAATCCACCTCTGGTTAGCAGGAGGAATCTGATAGCTGCTCCCAGTTCCCGGACAGGACACAGCCTGCAGAGCAAGCCGAGGAGCTCTAAGTCGCATGAGATTTCTTAATCTTGTGTGACTAAGAGCTTCTCTGCTCACTCAACAGGAAGTTCCCACCCTGATGAATGTCAGCAGCAGCAGAAGCATAGATAAGTACAGTGGATTGGGGTGTTGTAATGTGTTTCTGGGGTGGGAGGTGGCGTGATGTGGATGGGGAGGACTTGAAAAATGTAATGTTTTTTTATAATGTATGTATCAATGCCCAATGTTGACCACGCTCCCAACATAATGTGGCCACACCCTTGGCGCCGCTGCGCCGCGGTAACACAGTTTTTTCCTGCTCATCAACAGAGGTGGGCCTGTCGGCTTTAAATGCCAGGGCTGATTTTTAGTCCCAGTCCGGCCCTGCTTACCTGTTCTCCCCTCCGGTCACTATCGCAAGTATGATCTAAGACCTTAGGTCACCCTTGTGCAAAGCAACATTGCCATGGTGCCCGCAGAGAACGGGAGTTTTAAGTTAAGTGAAATCATCACCGGAATGCGCTGTCCCGGGATTATTTTTTTATTAAATAGGGACGAAAAATCATCTGTTATCGCTTCTACAGATGAAAATTAACTGTGCAAAAGAGAGTCTAATAAATGTAAAAGAATACAACATTTTTTGGGGGGGTAACCAATTTATAAATATAAACTCCAATAACAATATCATTTTTTTTTAGCAAAAAATGTGACCAGCACTATTAAAAAAAAGTAGCAAAAAAAAATGGAACATTAGTCCTCCAGCAGCCTTTGGAAGTCATCCAGGATGTTGGCGCATACAGCACTGCGGCCCTTACGTGCTGGAGGAAGTACCGGTTCCTGACTTGTTGGCTGTGGTCCAAGAGGAATATACATCACATTATACATCATTGAATTGTATTGGTGTTAACTTACTGTAACCTCACAAATTCTAAACACACACTCGAGAAAACATTTTGAAAATTAATCATTGAGCCAAAGTGTTTGGTGGATACTCATCATTTAAGGCTACATTTCTGCAGATGTCATAAAGATGTTTTCTAAAGTTGATTATTGTTAAGCACACAAGTCAATTAAAAGAAGAAGTCTATAAAAAATGTAGATATGGCTAAATAATCACTTTTTGGGGGGCTGACTTTTGGGCTCAAATACAGTTTTATTGTGGGTTTAGTTACTCTTTATTTTGTTTGGCCATTCAAAAGAACAGAGCATTGCAAGAAAATGGAAAAGTGTTTTATAGACCCTTTTTTTGGAAAGACAAAAAAAACATTATCAGACCATATACTTACAAACAATAGAAAGAACATATTGGTCCGGATTCATTAAGGAAAGCAAGGCAAAATAATGACTAGGTTTTCTCCTGAACAAAACTATGTTACAATGCAAGGGGTGCATATTAGTTTATTATTCTGCACATAAATTAAGTACTGGCTGCTTTTTCATGTAGCACACAAATACTTGATAGCTTTATTCTTACACTGAAATTTAAAGTTGATCTAGGACATGCCCTACCCCAACTATAAACCTGTCCCCACATTTTAAATTTAGCTCCCCCTCCAATGCAACATGGTTTTGCAAGGGTGCAAAGTTACTAATTTTTTTGCCTTACTTTCCTTAATGAATCAGGCCTATTGATTTGGAAATTGACCATTCCAAGTGTGAATCATTTGTCTAACCAAGGGAGGAACAGTGCATTGCTGGGTCACATAGTACAATTTGGGTTGGGGCCACAGTAGGGGAAGGGGCCTCTTCTGTATATGCACTGAACAGACGCCTCTCTAAGGACAGAGCATAGCGAGAGCTTTGGAGAGGGAGATGACCCATCATTGCTTAGCCCCCCACACCTCTAGACCCTGCATCTGCCACACCACCTTTCTCCCTATTGTTACACCTCTGTCCCTAACTATTTAGCGATAGTGGTCAGGAAAACACAAGGAATGCAGGGTGACTGTATTGGGTGGGGGCAGGGGCAGACTGGACTGGGTGGCATCAGCCCCCCGGTCCAGTAGTATAGTAGGCTACCTTGAGCTGGGTCACTGGGCCACCTGCATTTTTTTCCCATTAAAATAGGCTGCTGAGTTGAGTCTTGCCCTCGGGATAAAATTTGCCAACCCCCCCCCCCTGGGTGGGGGATTACAGGTGTGCCATAAGAGTTGTAAAAAAATAAGGGCTGCTTTTTTGTTTAGGGATGTGTATGTCACATTAATATATTCATTACTTGTATGCAGACTTCAGATTATGATGTTCAAAATCTAAATTTAAAGATTTTTTTCTGCTTAGTGAAATATTTACACCCATATTTGACAAATTTTTACTGCAAAAGCATACATTTACTTGCATAACACATCAGACATTTATGTTATTTATGATATTAAATATACAATAATTACCTTGCTGGGTGCTAAGCTGGCTCCTCCTCCAGCCTTATGTCCACCACCTTCAAATCTGAGACGGAGCTGGCCAGCTCCACCTCCTGCCACCCCTCCTACTTCACCTCTGCTGGGGACTTAGTCTCCTCCACTTCTGTTACTGCTTAGGACGAAGCTCCTCAACTGCTGTTACTGCTGAAGACTAAGGCTCCTTCTTTGCTACTACTGCTGAGGGCCAATAGCTCCTCCATTGCTGTTACGGCTGAAGACTGGGGTTCCTCCACTGCTGCTACTGCTGAAGATTGGGGCATCCCCACTCCTGTTACTATTGGGGACTGGGGCTCCTTCATTGTTGCTGCTGCTGAGGACTGGGGCTTCTCCACTGCTGTTACTGCTGGGGACTGGGGCTCCTACACTGCTGCTACTGCTAAGGACTGGGTCTCCTACACTGCTGTTACTACTGGGGACTGGGGCTCCTCCATTGCTGTTACTTCTGAGGACTGGGGCTCATCAACTGCTGCTACTGCTGAGGACTGGGTCTCCTACACTGCTGTTGCTACTGAGGACTGAGACTCCTCCACTGCTTCTACTGCTGAGGACTGGAGCTCATACACTGCTGTTACTACTGAGGACTAGGGCTCATCCACTGCTGTTACTGCTGGGAACTAAGACTCCTACACCGCTGTTACTGCTGGGGACTGGAGTTCCTACACTGCTGTTACTGTTGGGGACTGGAGTGCCTTCAATACTGTTACTGCTGGAGACTGGGGCTCTTCCACTGCTGTTTCTGCTGTGGACTGGTGCTCTTCCTCCACTGTTGCCACTGGGAACTGAGGCTCCTCCATCACAGGTGAAGGTGTTTTGTAAAATATAATACATGACCATGTATATGTTCTGTATCATATGTGTTTGACTATTACAGATGACATTACTTCCTGAATGTAGGATAAGAATGCAGGTTCACACTTTGTATATTTACTAAACAGTGAGTTTGAAAAAGTGGAGATGTTGTTTATAGCAACCAATCAGATACTAGCTGTCATTTTGTAGAATGTAGTAAACAAATCATAAGTAGAATCTGATTGGTTGCTATAGGCGACATTTCCACTTTTTCAGACTCGCAGTTTAGTAAATATACAGCTAAGAGTCATTTTTTATGCAATACTCTGGAATTTTTCGTGTCATTTAACAAACAAAAAATTAGATTTTTTAAAACTAATTTTAAAAAAATCATAAATGGTCATCTACTATGACAAGGTGACCACATTCAGATTGATGGCCTAAATGTGGTCACAGCTTAACTTTTCACACTAGATGTAAATTTATATTTGATTCAAAATAGCCACTAAGAAAGTATATTTTATAGCACAGATTATTTAGAAATATTACACAGTTTAATACAGGTTTTTATTTAATACGGATTCTAACGTGTACTTCTACATTCAGCAGTAATGGACCTTTACATACATTATAAAACATCTGTTTTATGGCAGCAATACATTTGTGGTGAAAAGACATGTTTTTTATACCACATATTGGAATATTATTAAAAGACTTTTCAATTACACAAACAATGATGCCATAATAATATTAATTTTTTTATATACAAAAAAATAAATTCTCTCTTTTTCTGTCTATTTCTCTGTCCGAAAAATTATATTGTATAATAGAACAGTTGCATTGAGGATTTTAGAATGTTTTACATACCTGCTCTAATCATTATCCTCAGATGCCACAGCGCATCTGGCTGCCTGCAGTTCAGATTGTTCAACCGCTTTTGAAGTTGGGAAATAAAGCTATCCTTGTTTAGTTTGGTGAGGATTTTATTCCTTCCTGGAGGCAAAAATATTCCATTATTTTGTGGGAGAGACAGAAAATGCAAGGACTACAAGAAGTTCAGTGACTCCTGCCACACAACCATCAACTAGGCCCTTCAAGTCAACCCTGCAACCCAACCAACTGCCACAAGGAAAAAAAAGACAGCCACAATTTTTATCAGCAGGTGGATGTTCTAATTGACAATGTATGGACATGCCAACAGAAACATGACAGCAGCTGCCAGCTGATTCTTTGGCAAGAAATCAAAGAGAAAGTCAAGGCAGTGGCTCCCATAACATGGTTTGTAGAGGAAATAAAAATGATGGCAGGACTTCAAGCATCGCATCAAGGACAAATTCAGAGAACATAACAGACATGCTAGTGCCCAGCGTCAACTAACAACATTGGAGCAGAGAGCAATGTCCTGCATTCATCAAGGGCAGATTGAGGAACTGGGTGGAGTGGACAGCAATAGGCCTCCCTCTTCCCAGCAACAGCTAAAAATTTCTAAATACCATATTAACATCTTAGTAGCAAGGCCCTCTATCTTACTGTCTTCTTTTCCACTTCAACATGCTATGGACACTGATTTCTGTTTCCAATTTTAATCACATCATTTAAAAATAAATTCTTAATGAGATAACTACTGAGGAAACAAACAGACAAAAATTACCTTAGCTGCAACGGTTTTATGGTCTATGTCTAATGTCTGCAGATCGTAGCATTTAGCAATGTTCAACACTTGTCCTTAGCTGGCTCTGTTATAAGCTTCATCTCTCTTTTATGTACTATGCTCAATATATCTTTTAGTGTCTTTTGAAAACAACACATCTATCACTATTAGGTGTTACAGCTCTTTACAGTAACTGTGAAAATATTTTATTGCTTGTCTCATTTACATAGATGTGGAGGAATAATATTGCTCACCATCCCCAAGGTTGGACTTTCAATGTCCCTCACCACAAGTCACCACCACCACCAAACTCACCAGCCACAACACCTGCCGAGATACCTCTACAGCACAAAATTCTCTGGGAGCTACACTGAGACAACACTGTGCAAGAGAATATAATGACCATTTTGTGGAGATTTAGGGCCTGATTCATTAAGGAAAGTAAGGCAAATAACGGAGTAAGTTTTCTGCTGGATAAACCATGTTACAATGCAAGGGATGCAAATTAGTTTATTATTTTGCACATCAGTTGTTTTTTCATGTAGCACACAAATATTTCATAGTTTTATTTGTACTCTGAAATATAACGTTGATCTAGGACATGCCCTACCCCACTATAAATCTGTCATTACATTTTAAGTTGACATCCCCCTCTAATGCAATGTGGTTTTGCCAAGGTGCAAAGTTACTCCTTTTTTTTGCTTTACTTGCCTTTTTGAATCAGGCTGTTAGTGTCAATAACTCGCTCTCCAGGAAAGACAAGACGAAGATGTGGGGGTAAATGTAGCTGGCGGGTTTGAAAAGTGGAGATGTTGCCTATAGCAACCAATCAGATTCTAGCTGTCATTTATTTAGTACATTCTACAAAATGATAGCTAGAATCTGATTGGTTGCTATAGGCAATATCTCCACTTTTCAAACCCGCCGGAAAACTCTCAGCTTGATACATTTACCCCGTGGTATGTTAAAAATAAAAAGTTGCCAGATACTATTTTTTTTATTTACAATCTCATTAAAATGTACATATTATACTTATATTGGTGATTTTCTGCCTTTACAGGTGTTGGGGCTATTCTGTATAGATTGGCAACTACACAGTAGACAAAATGCCATACTGGAGGGAATGGTGTCTGTTTTACAAACAATAAGTGACCAAATTATGCTGACACCATTAGCGGCTCATCTGGCATGATTGAGCCTGAGCCTCGTGCACCCTCTGCTGCTAGGCTCAACTGTAGTCAAGTGAAGAACCAAGAGGCAACACACATGTTTGTGGGCAAATGCCTAAAAAAGAAAATGTTAAGGTCACAAGTCTACATTTCAAAATAATATTAATTTGACCCAAATGTGTCTTCAAATGACTTAAACAGCCATACATTAAGCACTTTATAAAGTATAGGGTATTGTGTACAGATAGGTCCCTACAATTATATTTTTAAGATATGACTGTCAATAACCATGTTATGGGGCAAGGTGTTTAACGTGGGGTGTCCATTAAAACTTTGGAGGGAAGTGTCTTATAAGTCTCTGAAACTAAGTGTAACCCCCTGTCACTGTGTGTAGTGTGGGGTGCAAAGGGTACACAGTGCACCTCCTTCTCAAGCCCTGGCTAGCTGATGGGCATGGGTGTAAATGATCAGGGGGTCCCTGCACATGCAGGTGTTTCTTTGTAGTTAGTGGGACACAGGTAATGTCACTTTGGTGCAGTGTAATAGAAGTCACAATAATTTGGGCGCCAGACCATCTCTATAACAACTGAACTTTTATTTACACTCTTCCTCCAGCACGATAATCATAATGGTTGCAGAATATATACATCTCCTTACTTTCTCCAGCACAGTTCTTAATGAGCAATACGAATATGGTTGCAAATATCTTATCACTCCTCCTGCACAGTTCTTAATGTTATCCAGATGTTAAATAACATAATTTACATGTCTCTTGCACTCCATACTCACTGCAGATCACCCTTTCTGCAGGGGCACATGCATGGATGCTAATAGGCAGGCAGCCTCTCCTCCATGCAGCTCTGACACACTCTGTGTACCTCTCAACTGCAGCTCATCCCTCCTCTGCGGGGATAATGTCTCCTGTGCTCTGACACGTCACTCTGTGTACTCTCAGCCTCAGGATCTGACACTACAGCTACCAGGCCTCTTGTAGCAGCCCTCACTCCAGGGCCTCTTCCATGCGAAGTGTCCCCCTCTCTCTTGGGTTCTCTATAGTGGCATGGAGTTCTCCCCCTCATCCAGGGCACACATTCCTTGCCCTGGCTCAGTCACCACGCTCAGACTTCCAGGGAATGCTGGGGGAGCCTGGGAACTTCCACCCCAGGTCCCCAGCTACAACTCTCCTCTTGTGTCTCCCTTCTCAGTTCCTATCCCCCCTTAATGACAGCCCCTCCTTCCTCTCACTTAGTCTCACAGGCTGGGCTGGGTTATCACCATGGTAACCAGTTTATGTAACTTTTCAGAAACTTCTATCTTACCCTCTAGGTGACCCCTCCTCTATTCACTGAGGTAAAAGTTTAACTAAAACACCACTAGGGGGGTGTTACATAAGAGCTAGCAAAAAAATAGATGAACAGGATTTATAGACTGCTTCCATTACATGGACCATTTGTATTAGATTTTTGCATTGGTACCCCTTCCATTGCTACATATTCCACCATGGCCTCATCAGGAAGAAGTCTGTGTGATAAACTGCTAAGCACACCCATATTGTATACAAAATATTACATAAATCAAAACATATGAGGTACTTGTCTAACATCATATAAGTGGCATTTTACACAAAAGGTTAGGGTGTGAGTGTCACTGTAAACGTTGGAGGGTTTCATCTTATAAACCAATTAATGTATTTAATGTCAAACAACATATGACCAGGATTCTGAGTGGGGATGTAGCATTTTTCCTGGACCATAAGATGTTGTGACCAAGAGGCAAACATTATTACATTTACTTATCCAAGATATTACTTGATAACAATAATTGTTTAAGTGCTTTGCAATATAAATGACCATTCTTGCCAAAGCCAAATGTTGGCAGCAATGTATTTATATGTAGTATGCCAAAGCATACAAGTCTTTGCCTGGGGCAATGACATTTAGCACATCTGGGATGAAAGATTATAAACAACATATTACAGCCATTTAACTGCTTGCTACGCTTGCACTACAGAGAATATATTTTTAGTTGAGTTTTGTTTGTGAACATTAACAACACCCCTAATGCAGAACAGTTGTCATAAGGGTAAACTTTGATTCCAGACAAGGAGAAATGTTGGAGCTATATACCTGTATGTAGTTTAATACATTAATGTCCTAATTGTAGCCATGGACTTTGTGATTGAGCACTATACACACTTACTTACCTACTAGCCACGTTTCTTCACCTTGTCTTTTAGTTAATCCATAAAGATTGCCTAATTATGATGCAGTCATGGTTATTACCTAGATAATCAGCAATCATGCTATGGATTAGGAGAGATGCATCACATAGTATGTACACTGATGGAAAAATAGGGTTTCTGATTATGAAAGATGGCCTCAGGGTCTACATGTGTACCATCCACTGCTGCTATGACATGCAGAAAATTAGCAATATTATAAAATTGCAAATGAATAAACTGGCTGATGCGCTACAAAAATGCCCATAGTACCTGCTTCAGTCGCTGATTAAATGCAGTCTGGTACATTCCTGCCGCCACAGCTACTGTGGACTGGAATGCCAAAAATTTAGTTAGTGGTGATATTACTGTACAGATGTTGATCATAGGCTTCAAGTGCCCAATAGCCCAAAGTCTCCATGATGACATGAAGTCGAAGCCTGAACCAACATCTCACCTTGTTGTTAGGTAGTCCTTACATTTGACCGGTAAACATGCTCCCCATGCCTGGGCTATAGCTGATGTTGTTCCTGGTGACAGCGCCACCATGCAACTATGTATGTTTATATGACACATGAAATCAAAGAACAAAATAATGATGTCAGGTGTGTTCATTATGTAAACTTCATGTGATCACATTTACAAAACTTCTCATTTCAATAGTGAAATTTGTTTAATAAGTGTGTCAAACAGTATATATAATTATGGCATAGATTGTAAGCTTGCGAACAGGGCCCTCTTACCTCTTTGTTTGTATGTATTACTCAGTATTGTTTTTTACTGTTTGTTCCTAATTGTAAAGTGCTACGGAATCTGCTGTTGCTATATAAATAAATGTTGATGATGATGATGATGATATCTCATCCATGCAACATGTATGACATATGTGCAACATTTTGGAGCATGTTAGTATTTTACTTTTACAAAAAATTATTTTGCATAAATTGATTATATCAAATTAGATCTGTAACAAATCCTACATAATTTTATTGTAAGTAAACAGATCCAGAAGAAAAAGTAAGATTACACATTTTTTGTGCACATGTGAGGTATGAAAAAGCAAATTTTATGCAAAAAAAGAAGCATTTTGTCATGGTAACAATAAGCACAGTCAGTTACCTGGATCCAATGACTGGACCCCAAAGGCTGGTAGATCTGGAGTGTAGGCAGATGGTGCAGCAGGAAGACCAGAGATCAGCCTGGAATGCTGTAGGAAGGTGGATGAGAAGAAGGGGTCCAGTAGTGCAGCCCTTGATAAAGCTAGGGAATGCACCCAGGAAGACACAAAGAAAATTAAGCTTCATGGTTTATAATAGCATAGTCCATCGATCCAGCTGGGTCGGTATAGAGCAGGGGCGGATTGGCCATAGACCTTACAGGGAAGTTTCCCAGTAGGCCGATGGCCTAACGAGGCCACCTCAGATTTTCCCGGGGGGCTCGTTTGGATGCGGCGGGGGGAGGCACGTACAGGAAAGCAATCTAAAATATTGGTGTTCAGTGGGCAGCAACAGGCAGCCAATTGCTAGGCTCCCACGGTGCTGTTTGGCAGACAGGAAGTCTGACTTCACTTCCTGTCTACCTGATGTGAGAAGAGACGCTGCTCAGAGCAACTGAAGGTAAGTGAGGGGGGCTTAGTATACTATGCTATACTAAGGGGGGGTCCTATACTATACTAAGGGGGACTACCTATACTATGCTATACTAAGGGGGGCTGACTATACTATACTAAGGGGAGCTACCTATACTATACTATACGAAGGGGGGCAACCTATACTATACTAAGGAGGGCAACATATACTATACTATACTAAGGGGGGCTACCTATACTATACTATTGGGGGGCTACCTATACTATACTAAGGGGTGGCTGCCTATACTATACTAAGGGGAGCTACTCATACTATACTATACTAAGGGGGGCAACCTATACTATACTATACTAAGGGGGGCTACCTATGCTATACTATTGGGGGGCTACCTATACTATACTAAGAGGGGGCAGCCTATAGTATACTATACATTTGCCCTGCATGGCTTTAGAGATGACCCACTGTGTGTAAAGTCATCACATCTAGGTTTTCCTAAATGTTACTACAACAAAATTCCTGTAGTTCTAAATCCCGCCTACTTTTGTGTTGGCCCCACCTACAGTTATTTTGGTCCCGCCGACATGAGGCCACTTCAATAATTTTTTCCAGGGCCACTTTAAGTTCCCAATCCGCCCCTGGTATAGAGTACTGCAATTAGAGTACAAGCGAGATTTCAAAGGCTTAAACAGCAGCAAGTCCAATAATCCAAAGCTAAGTCTGTACACAGTGTAACAATATTAAACAAATGAGGTTCCAAAGGGTTAAATGGCAGCAAGTCCAGTAATCCAAAAGCCAAATCAGTACACAGAAGAATAAAAGCATATGATACAAAAGGCTGGATAAAGTTACAACAATTACCTTGCAGTGTTTGCCATGAAGAGGGTTCACTTTTATATGTCATGTGCATCTTGATGACATTGGCAGGAGTTCGGAATTCTGCGTATACACAGAACCGCTGCAATGGGTTGCCAGGCAATGCAGGAGGCTAGTATGAAACTTCCGTTGGAGAGTTTGAGCCAGGCTTGCAAAGACAAAAGAATTGTACAGGAGGGCAAGCCATGAGAAGATGTGGCATATCCAGAGTGGGTGCAGCATGTCCAGAGTGGGGAGGGACATGCCGTTGCTACAGTCCCCTCTGGCCATGACACATACGTCCATCTATACAGGAGCCCATTAGAGTAAAATATAAGACTTCTCAATCCAGAATACACACTTTAGTTCTGTAACAGTAGAATTATTATTTGGATTGAGAAGTTTATTAATTAACACTATGGGGTCTATTTATGATTGTGGTGTGGAAAGTATCAATATGTATTGCTGAAAATCAAAGCAATACAAAATGAAGTACTGCTTAAATTTACTAGGCTGTGGGTGCTCTGGGAACCCTAGCAAAGACCGGTTCCTCCATGAAGGTTTGAGCTATGCGCATGTGAGGCTGATGTTGGCGCATGCTCATAGCGATTTGAACTGTGAGGGATCCAACAAAGTCAGAGAGGTATCTGCTGGATCCCATTGTAAAAGTCAAGTAACACTATTGTGAGATCCTGTGATGGCGTTACTTTGCTGCAAAGCTTTGTGAAGAGGCATTCCCCGAGCCAGTGAAGAGAGCGAAAGAAAAGAGAGAGAAAAAAAAGATAAAGAAGCCAAGAAGACTAACCTGTCATGGGATCCATCAATGGCAAGTACTTCGGTTCTTCACAGGCAGCTAACAGCATAACATTTGCTGTTAGCTGCCTGCACCCCTTGACCCAGGTCCCTGGGCTCTAGCCCAGTTAGACCTCGGGCTAATCCGGGCCTTGTGCATCAGTGATACACTCACGCTCCTGGGTGTGAGGAGCTCCAATATAATTAATAAGTGATACATTCATGCTCCTGGGTGTGAGTGGTTCCTAAAAGAATTGCACAATGATAAACTTGCGCTCCTGTATCTTTATCATCAAGAGAAGCCAAATGAACAATACAGAAGTGACAGCTGTTCCAGGCGGGTTACCAGCAGCTTGACCATGTCCTAGACTTGCATTAAAGAAATTAAGAGATGTCAGAGGCTGGGAACCTGTGGTCCCCTGGCTGCTGTAAAACTACAAGTCCTACCATGTTCTATGAGCAAATTTGGGTATGGCTGAATGCTTGCATTGCATGCAGAAACTTGTAGTACCACAACAGCATTAGGGCCACAGGCTGCTATGTTTCTGACCTATTTTCTAACACTAAATGAATTGTTACCCCCATTTTTAAAACTGAATCTAATAAGCCCCACAAGTAATCTTCAAGTATAAGCATATACCCAAACTAGGGATGAGCGCGCTCGGATTTCTGAAATCCGAGCCCACCCGAACGTTGCGGATCCGAGTCGGATCCGAGACAGATCCGGGTATTGGCGCCAAATTCAAAAGTGAAACTGAGGCTCTGACTCATAATCCCGTTGTCGGATCTCGCGATACTCGGATCCTATAAATTCCCCGCTAGTCGCCGCCATCTTCACTCGGGCATTGATCAGGGTAGAGGGAGGGTGTGTTAGGTGGTCCTCTGTGCTGTTTAGTTCTGTGCTGTTTAGTTCTGTGCTGTTTAGTTCTGTGCTGTTTAGTTCTGTGCTGTTTAGTTCTGTGCTGTTTAGTTCTGTGCTGTTTAGTGCTGTGCTGTTTAGTGCTGTGCTGTGCTGTGCTGTGCTGTGCTGTGCTGTGCTGTGCTGTGCTGTGTTCTGCAGTATCAGTCCAGTGGTGCTGTGTGCTGTGCTCTGTCCTTCTGAGGTCAGTGGTGCTGCTGGGTCCTGTGCTGTGTCCTGTTCAGTCCAGTGGTGCTGTGTCCTGTGCTCTTTGCTTCTAAGGGCATAGTTATTTCCCCAATATTCCCCTGTGTTTAAAAAAATAAAAAAAATTTTTTTTTATAAAATACCAAAAACTACTTTAATATTTTTTAATTACCACAAAATTTTCACAACCAATCCTGCAGTATAAGCCCATTGGTACTGCAATATTACCAAGTTCACACATTCAGCAGTAAAAGTCCAGTGGTACTGCAATATTACAAAGTTTACACATTCTGCAGTATCAGTCCAGTGGTGCTGTGTCCTGTGCTCTGTCCTGCTGAGTTCCGTAGTGCTGCTGGGTCCTGTGCCGTGTCCTGTTCAGTCCAGTGGTGCTGTGTCCTGTGCTCTGTGCTTCTAAGGGCATAGTTATTTCCCCATTATTCCCAAGTTTGTAAAAAATAAAAAAAAAGTAAAAAAAAAAAAAAAATTAAAAAAAAAAAAAAAATATATAATAATTATAACCAAATTTGCAAAACCAATCCAGCATTATAAGTCCATTGGTACTGCAATATTACCAAGTTCACACATTCTGCAGTATCTTGTGCTACATATAATGGAGACCAAAAATTTGGAGGATAAAGTAGGGAAAGATCAAGACCCACTTCCTCCTAATGCTGAAGCTGCTGCCACTAGTCATGACATAGACGATGAAATGCCATCAACGTCGTCTTCCAAGCCCGATGCCCAATCTCGTAGTACCGGGCATGTAAAATCCAAAAAGCCCAAGTTAAGAAAAAGTAGCAAAAAGAGAAACTTAAAATCATCTGAGGAGAAACGTAAAGTTGCCAATATGCCATTTACGACACGGAGTGGCAAGGAACGGCTTAGGCCCTGGCCCGTGTTCATGACTAGTGGTTCAGCTTCACCCACGGATCTTAGCCCTCCTCCTCCTCCCCCCCCCTACAAAAAATTGAAGAGAGTTATGCTGTCAGCAACAAAACAGCAAACAACTCTGCCTTCTAAAGAGAAATTATCACAAATCCCCAAGGCGAGTCCAAGGGTGTTGGTGGTTGTCAAGCCTGACCTTCCCATCACTGTACGGGAAGAGGTGGCTCGGGAGGAGGCTATTGATGATGTAGCTGGCGCTGTGGAGGAACTTGATGATGAGGATGGTGATGTGGTTATTGTAAATGAGGCACCAGGGGGGGAAACAGCTGATGTCCATGGGATGAAAAAGCCCATCGTCATGCCTGGTCAGAAGACCAAAAAATGCACCTCTTCGGTCTGGAGTTATTTTTATCCAAATCCAGACAACCAATGTATGGCAATATGTAGCTTATGTAAAGCTCAAATAAGCAGGGGTAAGGATCTTGCCCACCTAGGAACATCCTCCCTTATACGTCACCTGAATAACCTTCATAGTTCAGTGGTTAGTTCAGGAACTGGGGCTAGGACCCTCATCGGTACAGGGACACCTAAATCCCGTGGTCCAGTTGGATACACACCAGCAACACCCTCCTCGTCAACTTCCTCCACAATCTCCATCAGATTCAGTCCTGCAGCCCAAGTCACCAGCCAGACTGAGTCCTCCTCAATACGGGATTCATCCGAGGAATCCTGCAGCGGTACGCCTACTACTGCCACTGCTGCTGTTGCTGCTGTTAGTCGGTCATCTTCCCAGAGGGGAAGTCGTAAGACCGCTAAGTCTTTCACCAAACAATTGACCGTCCAACAGTCGTTTGCCATGACCACCAAATACGATAGTAGTCACCCTATTGCAAAGCGTATAACTGCGGCTGTAACTGCAATGTTGGTGTTAGACGTGCGCCCGGTGTCCGCCATCAGTGGAGTGGGATTTAGAGGGTTGATGGAGGTATTGTGTCCCCGGTACCAAATCCCCTCGAGATTCCACTTCACTAGGCAGGCGATACCAAAAATGTACAGAGAAGTACGATCAAGTGTCCTCAGTGCTCTTAAAAATGCGGTTGTACCCACTGTCCACTTAACCACGGACATGTGGACAAGTGGTTCTGGGCAAACGAAGGACTATATGACTGTGACAGCCCACTGGGTAGATGCATCCCCTTCCGCAGCAACAGCAACAGCTGCATCAGTAGCAGCATCTACAAAATGGCTGCTCATGCAAAGGCAGGCAACATTGTGCATTACAGGCTTTAATAAGAGGCACAACGCTGCCAACATATTAGAGAAAATGAGGGAAATTATCTCCCAGTGGCTTACCCCACTTAGACTCTCATGGGGATTTGTGGTGTCAGACAATGCCAGTAACATTGTGCGGGCATTAAATATGGGCAATTTCCAGCACGTCCCATGTTTTGCCCACACCATTAATTTGGTGGTGCAGCATTACCTCAAGAGTGACAGGGGTGTGCAGGAGATGCTTGCGGTGGCCCGCAAAATTGCTGGACACTTTCGGCATTCAGCCAGTGCCTACCGCAGACTAGAGGCACATCAAAAAAGCTTGAACCTGCCCTGCCATCACCTCAAACAAGAGGTTGTGACGCGCTGGAACTCCACCCTCTATATGCTGCAGAGGATGGAGGAGCAGCAAAAGGCCATTCAGGCCTACACAGCCACCTACGACATAGGCAAAGGAGTGGGGATGCGCCTGAGTCAAGCGCAGTGGAGACTGATTTCCGTGTTGTGCAAGGTTCTGCAGCCATTTGAACTTGCCACACGAGAAGTCAGTTCCGACACTGCCAGCTTGAGTCAGGTCATTCCCCTGATCAGGCTGTTGCAGAAGCAGCTGGAGAAAGTGAGGGAGGAGCTGGTAAGCCATTGCGATTACAGCAAGCATGTAGCTCTTGTGGATGTAGCCCTTCGTACGCTTTGCCAGGATCCGAGGGTGGTCACTCTTTTAAAGTCAGAGGAATACATTCTGGCCACCGTGCTCGATCCTCGGTTTAAAGCGTATGTTGTGTCTCTGTTTCCGGCGGACACAAATCTACAGCGGTGCAAAGACCTGCTGGTCAGGAGATTGTCCTCTGAAGAGGACCGTGACATGCCAACAGCTCCACCCTCATTTTCTTCCACATCTATGGCTGCGAGGAAAAAGCTCAGTTTTCCCAAAAGAGGCACTGGCGGGGATGCTGATAACATCTGGTCCGGACTGAAGGACCTGCCAACCATTGCAGACATGTCTACTCTCGCTGCATTGGATGCTGTCACAATAGAAAAAATTGTGGATGATTACTTTGCTGACACCATCCAAGTAGACATGTCAGACAGTCCATATTGTTACTGGCAGGAAAAAAAGGCAGTTTGGAAGCCCCTGTACAAACTGGCTCTATTTTACCTGAGTTGTCCCCCCTCCAGTGTGTACTCGGAAAGAGTTTTTAGTGCAGCGGGGAACCTGGTCAGTGAGCGGCGAAGGAGGTTGCTTCCTCACAACGTTGAAAAAATGATGTTTATAAAAATGAATAATCAATTCCTCAATGAAGTACAGCACTGCCCTCCAGATACTACAGAGGGACCTGTGGTTGTGGAGTCCAGCGGGGACGAATTGATAATGTGTGATGAGGAGGAAGTACACACTGTAGGGGGAGAGGAATCAGAGGTTGAGGATGAGGACGACATCTTGCCTCAGTAGAGCCTGTTTAGTCTGTACAGGGAGAGATGAATAGCTTTTTTGGTGTGGGGGCCCAAACAAACCAATCATTTCAGTCAAAGTTGTTTGGTAGGCCCTGTCGCTGAAATGATTGGTTTGTTAAAGTGTGCATGTCCTATTTCAACAGCAGACCTCTCAACTGCAGCTCATCCCTCCTCTGCGGGGATAATGTCTCCTGTGCTCTGACACGTCACTCTGTGTACTCTCAGCCTCAGGATCTGACACTACAGCTACCATGCCTCTTGTAGCAGCCCTCACTCCAGGGCCTCTTCCATGTGCAGTGTCCCCCTCTCTCTTGGGTTCACTATAGTGGCATGGAGTTCTCCCCCTCATCCAGGGCACACATTCCTTGCCCTGGCTCAGTCACCACGCTCAGACTTCCAGGCAATGCTGGGGGAGCCTGGGAGCTTCCACCCCAGGTCCCCAGCTACAACTCTCCTCTCCTGTGTCTTCTCTCTCTTTCTGACACTTTAAAGATCGTGCCTTTAAATGAAAAAGTCAGTCTTCATTGCACGACTATGTGCAAGTGCAACAGGGACATTTTTTTGGGTTTACAAAGTCAAACAATAACACTACGACCCTGTCTGTCTGGGGTCTGTCAATGACGAATTGTCTGGAGCATGTTTTGAGGAGGTATTGTGGCCCCGGTATCAAATTGGGTACCGGGGCCACCCCACTATGCAGTCCAGATACTTGTTTGGTGGAATTCCGACACGTGGAGGGTTTTTAAATTATATTGTGGCCTCGGTACCAAATTGTGTACCGGGGCCACCACACTACGCAGTCAAGATACTTGTTTGGTGGAATTCAGACCAGTTGAGGGTTTTATTATTATATTGTGTGGACCACTCTATCTATACCACACTACAACTCTATACCACTCTATTTCCTACTTTAATTCTATTTAATTCTATTTCCTACTTTAATTCTATTACTAATTAATTACCATAAAGAGGAACAAAAAAAACCAATTTTACCAAAAGTATAATATGACTTAGACTTACAAACACTACACTTGAAAGATCGTGCCTTTAAATGAAAAAGTAAGTCTTCATTGCACGACTATGTGCAACAGGGACAGTTTTTTTCTTTACAAAGTCAACTAATAACACTTGGACCCTGTCTGTCTTTAACATACTTAATGGGATCTCAATGACGAATTGTCTGTAGCATGTTTGGAGGAGGTATTGTGGCCCCGGTATCAAGTTGGGTACCGGGGCCACCCCACTACGCAGTCCAGATACTTGTTTGGTGGAATTCTGACACGTGGAGGGTGTATTTATTTTATTGTGGCCCCGGTATCAAGTTGGGTACCGGGGCCACCCCACTACGCAGTCCAGATACTTGTTTGGTGGAATTCTGACACGTGGAGGGTGTATTTATTTTATTGTGGCCCCGGTATCAAGTTGGGTACCGGGGCCACCCCACTACGCAGTCCAGATACTTGTTTGGTGGAATTCTGACACGTGGAGGGTGTATTTATTTTATTGTGGCCCCGGTATCAAGTTGGGTACCGGGGCCACCCCACTACGCAGTCCAGATACTTGTTTGGTGGAATTCTGACACGTGGAGGGTGTATTTATTTTATTGTGGCCCCGGTATCAAGTTGGGTACCGGGGCCACCCCACTACGCAGTCCAGATACTTGTTTGGTGGAATTCTGACACGTGGAGGGTGTATTTATTTTATTGTGGCCCCGGTATCAAGTTGGGTACCGGGGCCACCCCACTACGCAGTCCAGATACTTGTTTGGTGGAATTCTGACACGTGGAGGGTGTATTTATTTTATTGTGGCCCCGGTACCAAATTGTGTACCGGGGCCACCACACTACGCAGTCAAGATAGATAGATGCGTATCATAGATAAAGTACATTCAGTGGTGTGGGGCAAATTGAAAAATATTCAAAATGCACTGACATTATCAAAAACAAGAGGTTGTCACACGCTAAAACTCCAACATGTATATGATGGAGAGGATGGAGGAGCAGCCGTATGTGTAGTGTAATGCAGACCTGTTGAAGGTTTTTTATATATTTTATTGTGGTGCCCAGTGCCCACTCCTCTACGCAGTCCAGGTACATTTATTGGTGCGATTCATAAAAGTTCAGGGTTTTTAATATATTGTGGTGACCCACTCCTCTACGCAGTCCATGTACATTTATTGGTGCGAATCAAACAAGTTGATGGTTTTCTTATTATATATATTGTGGTGACCCACTCCTCTACGCAGTCCAGGTACATTTATTGGTGCGATTCATAAAAGTTCAGGGTTTTTAAGATATTGTGGTGACCCACTCCTCTACGCAGTCCAGGTACATTTATTGGTGCGATTCATAAAAGTTCAGGGTTTTTAATATATTGTGGTGACCCACTCCTCTACGCAGTCCAGGTACATTTATTGGTGCGATTCATAAAAGTTCAGGGTTTTTAATATATTGTGGTGACCCACTCCTCTACGCAGTCCAGGTACAATTATTGGTGCGAATCATAAAAGTTCAGGGTTTTTAATATATATTGTGGTGACCCACTCCTCTACGCAGTCCAGAAAGATACCTTGTTGCAACGTTTTGGACTAATAACTATATTGTGAGGTGTTCAGAATACACTGTAAATTAGTGGAAATGCTTGTTATTGAATGTTATTGAGGTTAATAATAGCCTAGGAGTGAAAATAAGCCCAAAAACTTGATTTTTAAACTTTTTATGTTTTTTTCAAAAAAAATCCGAATCCAATACCTTAAATCCGAACCGAGACCTTTCGTCAAGTGTTTTGCGAGACAAATCCGAACCTCAAAAATAACGAAAATCCGGATCCAAAACACAAAACACGAGACCTCAAAAGTCGCCGGTGCACATCCCTAACCCAAACCAGGATTTATTTGAGTATTTGAGCCAAATAAGGTTTTTAGCTAAAATTTTGCTTCTTTGTAGAAAATACTTCATTAGTTCAGGATTTCTATTTGAATGGTTTTATTTTGTGACTGCCTTTAGATGGCAGCACGTTGGTGTACAGATAGAGATGCTGCAGTCTTGCATATGGCCATTAGGTGGAGACAGAATGTATGGTTTTCAGTATCTTATATATCAAGCTAATGACTGATTACTTGCACCTTTTCCCAGGACTATGTATTCTCTGCCACCTGGAAGCTTAATTCTTTGAATGGTCAATGTCACTTGCCCATTGCCCTAATTTTGTATTGTACATATACCTTGTATCTTGTATACTCAGCCTTAGCATCCAGTTAATACCCATTTTTGCATACCTAAGAAACTTATTTAATTTGGGATTCAAGCTTGCCGCTAAGCACGAAAAGGGAACATGGTCTCACTACACAGTGGACTTGCCACGTCACATTGGGGGCATGTGTCGTCCCGTTTTGGAAGCTCTAAGCCGCCCCCAGCCTTATTCCCCTCCCCTAAAATCATCCCTTCAATGCCACACACACCTGTGAGGGGTAAGTGGGGCACTCAGTCGACCATATTTCTCAACAGTCCCCGAATTGGGACAAAAGTCCTGCTACTTGGACCAGCGCTACAGTCCTTTCAAATTGCCTAATCGGTTGGGTACAGTTGGGAGGTATTTTTGTGTGACTGCCCTTGTCCAACTCTGTGGACCTTCCCTCACTCATTTGTTTTATTTTCAAGTGTCTGGACTGTGTCTGCCTTGCTCAGACTATCCTGGTCCCTGTTTGGTATCCTGTTCCCTAGCTTCAGTACTGTGTATCCCAGTTCTCTGTAGTCCCTGTGCTTGTCCATATTAGTTCATTTCTCTGTGTTCAGCTTGTTCATTATTGTTTATTATTACCTATATTTGTTCACTGTTTGTGTGCTATAGTCAGATAAATTACATAAAGAAAAAAAATGTTTTGCTATTTTTGTTCTATTGTCAGCCATTCACCTCAGTGTAGGAGAAGGTGACTAGAGGAATACGAAGCAACACCCATAATTACACTAAGCTCAGCTGGGAAGCTCCTCAACCATCAGCTTGGTGTGCAGAGAATTCAATCTCAGGTCTGTTTCACAAGAATGCTAACTTCATCTATTATTCATGCATTTAGGATGTGTGCAAACCACATGAAAATACATCTATGATATGGAATGTTTTTTTAAAAAAATAAGCATATATTTAAGTAATTTCTAATCTATCTACTTGTGAGCTGGAGATCAACCTGTGTTTTATGAGAATGGTCTGGTCTTTCATATCTCCCTCCCTGTTCAATTCACAACAACAGAAGTTGACAACTTGAATTCTATTTGATCAAAATGATTATTACTCATCCATCATAGTCATCTTATGTCTTCTAATCAGCTACAGGTAATTTACGTTCTCATGATCTAATCTCATAATGTGATCTAAAGCTTCTCTAGGATGGCAATGTGCAGCCCCTTCGTCTTGCTAACCACAGCCTTAGAACATCCCAGCCTGCACATACATCAACCAAATAATGATCACTGCCTATTCATTACCCGTCTCTGAAGGGTTTCAGGCAGGACCTTTCTTCCATTATATCTGGTTCTTGGTGTGGACTCCAGGTACAGTAGAAATGGCTAACAGACTCTCATGAAAGTGGGGATAAAAAAGAAGAACTGCTTCTTAGGACTTAAGTTATGGCTGTGGAGAAGTAACAGCATGACCGTCTACGGTAAACAATACAAATTTTTTGTGCAATCATAAAGGGTTAATGGACATATGATGATCTGTTACCCACACTGGAACACCCGTCTCCCTTTTTCTTACTCTTCTCCTCTTTCTCTCTCTGGTTACAGAGCCCCTGTATTGGCTTAGACCCCTTTAACCAGTCTTTGCAAGGACCTCTCTGCTAACAGCACCCACTGTACTCCGATTGGTGGAGAAATGAACGTGAACATTCTCTCAGACAAAAATCGCTCTCCTCTGTTAAAAGGTGATCAAGTGTGATGAAACAAGGGAGCATTAAAAAAGACCACCTAGAACCTCCTTCATTATAGGACACATAGCCTAAGGATGTGCTCACTATTGATTTTATTATTATTATTAATTTTTATTTATAAGGCGCCACTCAGTGTCTGTAGCGCCGTACAGGGACAAACAAGTACAGTACAAGGTGGGACGGCAAAATACAGTAAACAATAAGCACAGTAACTCAGTAAGCTCAGAGCACAGCTAGAGAGAGGGGGGAGGGAAGACCGGCAGGCGCCGGAGCCCAAGAGGAAGGGCGCGGGTGACGGGGAGACCCCCAGAGGGGTGGGGGGAAAGGTAGCTGGAGAGCAGAGTAAAAGGTGTAGGAAACAGGAGGAGAAATGGCCCTGCTCAAGGGAGCGTACAATCTAAGGGGATCTTAGCCCTTATGTTGCCCAAATATTCCCTGTCATCCCCCACAACTTTACAATGTTTTTATACATTGATCTGTATTGCTTCGACTGTGGTATTTTCCCTGTTCTACCAAATTCCACCGCATAGATGTATATGTCAGACTGACCAGCAGTGAGTGATATAATCTTTTGTTCCCAGAAACCCGTTTAAACTAGCGTGGGGTTAATCAATTTCCAGTTTTCGCAGGTGATAATGCTTCACTCAGAAAATTCTTCATGCACCAAAATCCAAATTCAAATTTTCATCTTACAATACAAAAAGGCGCAGGAGCGAAAAGTCCTATTCAGTTCTTACTTTTACACTCATGTAATGAATTATCCCATGAATCTGCTTACCACACGTTGGGTTATGAAAAGATACACAGACAGTGAGATTCAGGCACATTTGTAATTCATAATGAATGTATATTTTATTTAAAAATATATTTATTTTTAAATATATATTTGCCAGATTCCATCCAAACTGCTTGGATGACTTCTATGTAATTGATAATGGCTCCAGATTGGTCAGCATAGAACTGCCTCTCAGAAACAAATCAGACCTTGTGCGGAAAAGCAAATTGAAATGATTGACATCCTAAGAGTTGCAACCATATTGGTCCCAGAATAATGAACATTTGGGGCTAGATTTACTAAGCTGCGGGTTTGAAAAAGTGGAGATGTTGCCTATAGCAACCAATCAGATTCTAGCTGTCATTTTGTAGAAAGTACTAAATAAATGAAAGCTAGAATCTGATTGGTTGCTATAGGCAATATCCCCACTTTTTCAAACCCACAGCTTAGTAAATCTAGCCCTTGGTCCTTAAGATCCATGCCCATTATACCAAAATTATATAAATAGGTAAATAAAAGAGAGACATAGTTTAAAATAAGGGTTAATTAAATAAAACACTCCCTAGATCACATCCTATTTTAAAATATATTCTCTCTTTGTTCGCAATCTGTCCTAATCTATTAGTAAATACTTCTGTCTAATCTAATAGGAGAATCCCCTCCAAAACAGTTGGCACAGTTGCTATGAGCACCTGCTGCTGAATGACTGTGACCTGAAGTGACTGGGAGTGCTACTAGCTGCTCACTCAATCAAGCAGTTTCCCACATGGGCTGCTTCTGATTGGGAAATCCTATTTAAATCAGGTCATAGTTTTTCGGGTGCTCATAGAGAGATTTTACTTTACATTAAAGTGGTGAATGAGGGATTTTGGTGTTTTATTCAATGAAGCTTTATTTTAATATGAGTCTGTGGGTCTGTTTTTCTGTTATCATGGAATTACATGACCCACCAGCACTGACAATCATTGACTGGAAGGGGTATTATTGTTCTTGTGATTCAATGACCACCAGCATGCCCTTGCAGTCATTGGCTGGCAGTGCATACTGGGACATGTAGTTCTGAAATAAGTTAGGCAAAAAGTGTTCAAAGCTGAATGTGAAATGTTTTAGTTTTGCTTCCAACTCTCCTGCTGGCCAAGCCTTGTACTTTTCTTGTGAGGTCCGGTGTGCAGGCACTTCCATTGAAGTGGGGAATGCTTTTAAAACTGTAAGTGGAACTTATCTCTCCAAATTGAATCTATGCAGTCTCGTCAAAGTCTATGTGTTGTGATATGCTCGCAGCTGTAGGTGAAAAATCTACAGCGATTGACTATCCCAGATACTTTCTAAACAGAGATGTTCACTGACCCCTGTGTTTTGGTTCTGGTTGTGCATCTGGATTAAGTTCGTGTTTTGGTTTTGGCAAAACGCCTTCGCGTGGTGCAAGATGGAATTGTCCTTGGGCCGTCCCACCCACCCTTATGTCAGATATTGAAAAGGACATGTACAGTTTAATAACCAAAGCACTCCAGCGACAAGGAGTGCAACTTTTGTGGCTGAAGTGCTTTGTTTTGTTTGGGCCCCCACAAAACAAGCTTAGCTGCCTTAAGCCTAACAGTGCTGTCAATGAACTCTACATTATTAAACCATGTCTGCTCGTGCTGCATCTTTAATCTCCTTCTCCTCTGTGGATACCTCCCTCTTATCCCTGAAGAACTGCCAAACTTATGTAGACACAGGAATGGATATTACAACTGGAGTGCCATTAGATCTGCTTCAGACAGACTGTGACACGGAACATGTGGGCAGCATGGAATCTGTCATGTTGGAATACGCTGCATCGAACAGAGATTTAAACCAATATATAGACACAGTTGAGGTGAGTGTACTTGAGATAAAATGTTACCCACCGGATGAGATCCTGGATTTAAGAGAGCTTGTACACGAGAGATACACTGCACTTCAGAAGAGTAATACAGAGGAGGCCCTGAGGCAGGACGATAAATATGTTCAGTTTAAAAAACAGCTAAGAAACCTGAGAAAACAAATGGGTGTCACCGGCCCCTGCAGACGAAGCTTTGGAAGATGAAGAAGAGGACATCGCCATCACCCAGAGCACTCCTATAACACAGTTGGAGATGGGGAACCCAGTGAAAAAAAAGTATGTGGTCACACGTAAGAGAGAGAAGCAATTGAAAGGCTGATTGAAAACAAACTTCAGAAGGGTAAATCCGCCAGGTGTCCAAAAATTGACTGTAATCACTTTGACATGAGTATATCGGATCTTGTCCTAGACAATGCACTAAAAGAGCTGAGTTTCAAATCAGCCTCAATTCCCCAAAAATTTAAATATAGTTAGGTACCTTTGATGTAAAGTGCAGAATTACAAACACTTTGTGCAATACTGATGAAACAGCAGCAAAGTGGAAGGTTTGACTAATACATATACACGTCTATTTAGACATCCATGCTTACATTACTTCTGCAAGCAACATTGTTCTTTGTTAATAAAACTGTTGTCTTTCTACCGTTCAAAAAAATTAATAATAATCCTCCACCATTCTTTGGATGTTGATAGTTGACAGTAGACTTAAGTGGAGTTACAGCACAGGTGTCACTAATTTTGGTCAATTATTTTAAAGTAGACTAGACCAAATGTCAAAATGTTTTGCAAATCAAATCCAAGGTTCTCACCAACAAAAGCACAGGAGCAGGCTAGGTACAGAAAATGTTGTGCTGAGTCATCTGCATCATCAATGGGTGTCTTTAAATTTTGCAAAGCACACAATAGTATATAGCACATGTAAGCAACATTGGCACACAGTGATAGCTGAAAGGAAAAGTTGTGCAAAATGGTGCACACTGTTGTCAGGATTAAGGTAAAAATAATTCCACACATAAGAGGTACATTTTTTGGTCTTATGTCCAGGCATGACAATGGTCTTCTTCTTATCACGTGCAAGAACTGCTTCCACTGGTGCAGGACTTACACAAACAACATCATCCTCATCAACATCCTCATTAGCGCAGTCGTCAGCTACCAAAATATCCCCCTCATCCTGTTGCAATTCGAAAGTGGCATCCTCAATTTGTGCATCACCAGCTACACTTGGGCTGCTCACCCACACATCTGCAGAAATGCTGAAAGGAAATGAAAGGAGGCTTCTTTATGAGTACAGTATCATAAAGGTTAGGCTTACACACAGCACTCGTGAATAGACTCCCCTCAGGGATTGGTGTCATTTCTGAATCTGAACATACATTTTCTTCTAATGCCTTACTGTTTTCTTCCAGCTTGGCTTTTACACGTAAAAGTATTTGGGCACCACTTTTTGAGTCAGAATGACAAGGTCTTGCTTGGTCATGGCTGACCTTACAGGCAAATTCTACTGCATTATATAGGTAATTGTTGAAATAGAAATTATAGGCCTGCCTGGCTTGGGCTAAATCTGCAGTTACATTTTATTGTATCATAGCTCACTCAGAAACAGGAGAGGTGGCAGGGTTCAGTGCTGAAACAGAAATTGTAATAATAGGGCTGTCAGTGTTCTTTAAGTCTCCGTGACATTGTATTGTGCCATAGCTCATACAGAAACAGGAGGAGTGACATTGTTGGTGTCACTCTCCAGTCTCAGTCATGATGATACTAATCCCTCTAACTCATGTGCTAAAGCCTATGTTGAAGTGCATAGTGGTTTTAAGTCAGGGAAACAAAAATGTAAATAAAAAGCTTGTACCTTTTTAAAGAACAAAACCTCTCTAAAAAAGGTGAAAGTTTATTGTAGAAAAACATAAAATTGCCAAGATACCATTCTACCCAAAATATTACCAGGCATACCAGCATCAGGTAGCTCCCTTCTCTTGGCTAGATTTCAGCACCTGCTGCAATGTACACTGTCATCATATTCACCCTCATCATTGTGTACATCTTCCTCAAACAATACTAATTCATCCCCGGTGGAATGCACCATCATAGAAGTCTGTGTACTTTGATGTAATTGCCGATAATGGCCTTCCTTATGGAATTTGTAGTTCATTTTATGGCAGAGCTGTCACGATTTTTGGCCAATTCTTTTAGAGCAGAGCAATATCAAAATGTTGTGCTGACTCATCTGCATCACTACTGGGTGTCTTGAGAAAGCTAAGTTTTTTCCGACAAGCAGTTGCCAGAGAAACATAAGTAGACGTCATTACAAGATGTTGATAGCTCTTGGATCCTGGCGAAGCAAATTAAGTACTTAATCTACAATTACAATATAGTTAGCAGATTTACTTTGTTTTATTTCATCCATAAAATTTCTTTAGCTGCTTCTCAAAAAGTATAATTAAGGCAATCACTTGACTCAAGCTAACCGTGTCTGCACTCTCTTCACAGGTGACTACTTCGCTGGACTTAAGTACATTCCCTTCAAATGCTAGTCTTCTTGCAGCTGCTGCATTCTCCTACATGCTGTTGCAGAATCCCAAAAATGACTCTAAATTGTTCGGGACACAAACAGCATCTCCTGCATGTCATTGTCAGTTTTTAAAAGTTCTGTAACACCAAGTTAATTGTATGAGCAAAACAGGAAATGTGATGGAATTTTCCCCCGCTGTAATGCTCTAACAATATTGGCGTCGTTATCAGAAATCACATATCCTCAGGAGAGTCCAAGCAGGATTAGCCATGTCGCAATGGCATCCCTTACTTTTTGTAACAGATTGTCAGCTGTATGCCTCTTACTGAAGCCGCTGATACACAAAGTAGCCTACTTCTGAAAAATGTAACGTACTTAGGTACATGCTGCTGCTGTTCCTGCTAGTGAAGGCGAATCACCAACCCGGTGGTCTGTCACAGTCATATAATCTTTAGTTTGCCCAGTTCCTCTTGTCCCCATATCTGTGGTTAAGTGTACAGTGGGTAGAATGGCATTTTGTAGCCCAATAATTACTTTTTTATGAACCTTCTGGTAGAGGTGAGGAATAATTCTAGTAAAATGGTGTCGTGATGGAATTTGGTAATAGGGACAGAAGACCTCAAGTAACTGTCTAAAAGCAGCTGCATTAATAATGGACATTGGACGCAGATCTAATACTAGCATAGTCCCAATGGCGTCTGTGATCCGCTTTGCGACTGGGTGACAGCTTTCTTACTTTCTTCCTCTAGCAAAGGATTATTTAACAGTCAATTGTTGTAAACTACTACTAGTCTTCATCTGGGTTTAAGATCCACCCCCACCAGCAGCAGCAGCAGCAGCGGGACTAACACTCACTAATTCTTCAGATGATTCATGGTTAGTGGAGGAGTCATCTAGAATTAGGAACTTGGATGCAGGACTAACTCCCATCACTTGTGAGGATATTGATGATGAAGGTGTTGGGGGTGTAGATTGCAGGTGCTGGGATGTAGATGAGAGAAGGGAGGTAGATGATGCTGGGCTGCTTGTTGTTAATTTTTTAACATAAGTTTCTGATTTACCCAACAGCTTTCCATGAACTCGCTTAAAATGCCGTAACATGGATGAGGATCCTAGATGGTTAAGGTCATTACCTCTACTGAGTGTGGCTTTACAATGTTACAAATGGCTAGACAACTGTTGTCAGGATTTGTGTAAAAATAATTCCACACTTAAGAGGTGGATTTTTTGGTCTTATGCCCAGGCATGACAATGGCCTTTTTCTTATCACTGGCAAGAACTGCTGCAATCTTTGTTTGAAAGTGTATGAAAATAATATTGTGATCTGTGTGGTGGTCAAAATTGTATGAAAATTAATGGAAATTAGTGTTAGTGAGGTTAATAATAATGTAGGTACAAAATAATACCTAAATTATGTGATTTTAGCCCCAAAAATTTAATTTTGAAAAAAATAGCAAAACAAAACCAAAACCCGAAGGTAATCCAGATCCAAAACCAAAAGCAAAACACGGGGGTCAGTGAGCATCTCTAGTTTAAACACAGGAAGCTGCGGATCCAGAGATTGAATGGTAAATATACTGAAACTCAACCCAGCCTCCCCAATACCTGATAAGTACGTTGTGATGTTAGTTAAGTTTGTTTAAATCTTTTCTGTGTATTTTTATTGTGATTACATAATCTTTAGAATAACTTACAGTTTAATTTCCTTTTAGAAGTTGTCTGAGTACCTGTTTCCAGTGCTTCTGTGCGGTTATCGCTGCGTGCACATTCCCACATAAGAGACAAAGGAGTAGATTTACTAAGCATCGTGTTTGGTGGCGCTGCTAAACTGCCATACCTTGCCGGTGGTTTAGTGCTCCAAACTGCCGCGTTTACTACAGAGTGGTTTGAGGCTGGGATGTCGGGAATGAAACTCATGACGCCAGCACTGTGAGGCTGAAATGCTAATCACCGAGCCACCATGCTTCAATCATACTGATCTCTTAAATAAATAAGAACCTGTAAACACCATAGGATTGTGTTTCTCACTTGTACAACAGGTTCAGCTTAAAGCCTTCCACCTTCCTTTGCAGATATGTAAGGGTATTCATCAGACGTTGGAGCTTCCTGCTTTGGACTAATTCATTGGTGTGAAGCTTGACATAATTCCATGCAACTTCTTACCGGACCCGCAGAGCTCTAGTGGTGGTTGATGGTGAAGTGTGTCCACCATCTCCATGGTAACTACATCAACAGCCAAACACTGATCCTGAGAATCCTGACAATCCTACATAGTACACATTGTGTTCATGTATTATCTAGACATTGAACAATACGTTATTATCTCATGGGTTATTGGAGGTAGCTCCTCTTTGTTAGTGTTATGCACCCTCTACTATCAAGGACCTGTGCACTGTCACTCTACATAACCACACCAAACATCTCCATGGTCCACCATCCAACCTTGAAAAACAATGATCATTACATTTTTAATAAAGACCTTTATTTACAATAATTGCCTGAGGTAGAGACAGAAAGAGAATGGACATGGAGGAGAAAGAGAAGATTTCTTAAAAATAAAAACAGGATGAAAGATGAACGAAGAGAACCCTCACCAGCCAATGTCCTACTCTCTCAAGCCCCTTCCCTCACATAGTCAAAGCCCTGAAACAGGCTCTGTTCTGGTGGGTTTAAATTCCGTGGCTCCCGGGGAGGTGTCAGCTCTGGTCCTTCAGATGTGAATTCAGGGTCAAAGTTACTGATGTCGTGTGGTCCTTTCACAGATGGGGTAAATGGAGGAGGGAGGGTGCGGGCAAGGAGGGCTTTGAAATCCAGCTCCTGAAATAGAAAAAAATGATATTGAGACACTATGACCTAGCTTATCCCTGTACTGGTTACTGCTACAGTTACTGTACTCTTAATATACTCAGGGTCAGCATAGGAAATTCATTATGAAGGTATTTTCCTGCATGTGCTTGTACATTTTGGGAGAACCTATGATCAATGACCCTTCTGTTAACAATATGGACAATGGTTTCCACCTTCATAGGACTGTTATTTAGTGGCTAGGACATGTCCTCCTACAACTTTAACTAAGAGCATTGCTTCATCTTTCTAGCTTCTGTGTTGTTGAGCCATGTCTTTATATCATCAGAGAGAATATCCTGTTATACAATATGCTCTGCTGAGGTCTCTGCATATGACACATAATATATAATATATCCCAGGACAACAAAAATAAAACAATTCAAAGTAGTGTATTTAGTAAACATTGATGGAAGGCATGTTCCTGCCAGTAATCTAAGTTTCAGTCTAGTACGAATATTGAGAGATTCAAATAGCAGCTTGTAAGCATTAATATAATTGTTTGTAATGGGCCACACACAATGGGGCATATTTACTAAACTGCCTATAGCAACCAATCAGATTCAAGTTATCATTTATTTAGTACATTCTACAAAATGACAGCAAGAATATGGTTGCTATAGGCAACATCTCCACTTTTTCACACCCACAGTTTAGTAAATACACCTCAATGTCAGCTCCCTACTGCTGTTATTGGACATTTCCACGTTTTTATAAAATCCCATAGTTACTATTATAGATTTTCAGTTCAGCGTCAGATTGTGTAAATCATGGGTAGAAAACTGGGGTCTCTCTGGTAGTTGTGGAACTACAAGTCCCAGTATACCCCTAGCATACTGGGACATGGCTGACAGGGCATGCTGTGATTTGTTGTTCCACAAAAGCTGGAGGGCCACCAGTTGCTCGAGCGTTGCATAAATTAATTGTGGCTATGTGTCTAAAAAAGTTTTCATTTAAATTATTTTAATACTGAAATCCATCACGCAGTAAGTTAACAATTCAAACACCAGGGGGTAAATGTATCAATATGCGGGTTCTTCAACACCCGCGTGTTCAGCCTCTTCCGCGATTAAATTTCGAGCGGCGCTGCATTGAAAAGGGTTAACTTCCCTTTACAATGCGGCGCCGCTTGAAATTTAATCGCGGAAGAGGCTGAACACGCGGGTGTTGAAGAACCCGCATATTGATACATTTACCCCCAGAACTCACAAAAAGGTGGCAAGAAAACAATGTAAAATTACAATTTCTTCTGTTATTTTGTATTTTATTTTAAATATGTTCAATGCATGCTTTTTGTTACAATATTTATATATGCAACCACTTACCTTAAAGAAAGGCTGCTTCTTGACATCCTCAGCGTCTCTCTCTCCCGATCCCAGGCGCCTGTCCGGATTCCTGCGCAGAAGCTGGGGACACACAGATGGAGAGAATAGGCGCAAGTATTGAAAGCCAAATCTGTGATGAAGAGCACTGAATGGTCTGAGGTGATGTAAGTGACAGAACTTCTTTACACAAGTGACATTTCAGGTCATGGACATATTTGGTCCCAGCAGTATATGTCACACTAACAAATATGCTGCCATTGTGCTGATTTGTGTAATTACTTCAATTTGAATCTAGGCTGTAGATGCCAGAAGGGCTACTAGTTAGGGGCTTGGCCACTTTTTGACAACCTTAAAAATTTCTCATTGATTAAAAGAGGGGTGTCAGACTGCAATGCATTTGCTACATGTGGGATCTCCCTATTTGCTGTACAAGGGTAGGTGGGGGCTGGACTTATAGAGTGGATAACTGCTTTAAGACACACTTAGGGGTAGATTTATCAAATCTTCTAATACAGAAAAGTGGAGGTGTTGCCCATAGCAACCAATCAGGTTCTAGCTATCATGTATCTATTACATTCTAGAAAATGATAACTAGAATCTGATTGGATGCATTGGGCAACATCTCTACTTTTCACCCGCAGAACCGCAATACCCAGGCCCACCTCAGTTCAGGAGAATCTCGGTGCCACCGTGGTGCTGTAGCTTGTGCTTCTACCATGCTAATAGTTGAGAGAAGTTTGAAAGTAATATACCTGCATTGTAAGGCTGTCCATAAGCTTATTGGACAAGAACCAGTAGCTGTCCAATCAGCTTCATTGACATTCTTAAGACAGATGCCTCTTACTTTCTAACTGAGCCTTCAGGGAGCATCAGGTGTAACACACAGGTCAAGGTACCTTCTGAATCGCTGTGGTTTTTCGCTGCTATTCCCTAACTTAGCATCTGTATAGTTAATACATTTAATCCCGATGTCAGTTAATATGCATTTAATGCTATTACTGCAATATAGGAAAAGTTAATGCTCTCACCCTCCTCATGATTGCGATGGCTTCTGCAGAGAGGAATCGTGGGTATCGGACCTCATCATTAACAATACTGTCAAACACCTCCTCCTCTTCATCTCCTGGGAATGGAGACTGAGACACAGAGGGAGACGGTTAATAATGACAGGAAGAGAAACACAGGACGCAGACATATGGCAGCAGATAAAAGACATCAGGTCATGTAATCTGCCCAGCTACTGAAAAACAGCTCTGCTTTGAGAGCATACTGCTCTTTCTGCCTCTGGTTAATATTTACTATTACATTATGCTGAGTCCAAGGATTTTATAATTCTTTTACTAGCTTAGACTCAGCTTTTACGGATTGAAGCTTCTTGCTAGCATCCACTATCATCATCATCACCATTTATTTATATAGCGTCACTGATTCCGCAGCGCTGTACAGAGAACTGACTCACATCAGTCCCTACCCCATTGGAGCTTACAGTCTAAATTCCCTACCATACACACACACAGACAGACAGACAGACAGACAGAGAGAGAGAGAGAGAGGGAGAGAGAGACTAGGGTCAATTTTGATAGCCACCAATTAACCTACTAGTATGTTTTTGGAGTGTGGGAGGAAACCCACGCAAACACAGGGAGAACATACAAACTCCACACAGATAAGGCCATGGTCAGGAATTGAACTCATGACCCCAGCACTGTAAGGCAGAAGTACTAACCCCTTAGCCACCGTGATCCACTATGGTTTATGTATTCCTTCCTATCGCTTGCTCACTTATGCTGAAATATACTTCCCTGAAGAACCGTATAGAGTTCTCTAAGGTATGAAACCATATCTAACGTATCCCCATTCTGTCTTTTCTTTCCACCTTTCTGTAAACTGAGGTATTTGAGACAATTCAATAAGATAATTCACTATCCTAGTTGTTCTTCTGTAATTTTTGTTGTTAATGTCTATCATAGGTGCAGGCCCACAGCCGGGCTTTTGGAGCTGCTCATGGAAAATCAATCTCCACAAATGTGGGTCCGACTAGAAACATCCAAAGTGGAAAAAGAGAAAATGTCACTACAAAGACCTGTCTGCAAAAACTTTAGGACCTCCGCTTACATACACTTCTAATTTTCTGTTTTTCTCCTACAATATTGCTTGGTTTAATTTTATTTTTGTTTTAAATTAGTCATCAACGTGAGGGGACAATTTGCCTCATAGAAAACAGAAAGTACTCTTACCTCTCCAACCATCATCTTATAGTATACAGAAAGCACTCTTACATTTACAACCATCATCTCATTATTATTATTATTATTATTAATTTTTATTTATAGGGCGCCACTAGGTATCCGTAGCGCTGTACAGGGACAAACAAAATTACAATATGAGGTGAGACAGCACAGTACAGTAAACAATAAGCACAGTAACTCAGTGAGCTCAAAGCACAGCTAGGGGCGGGGGAGGGGAGAGGGGAAGGTCCGCATACGATGAAGCCCAAGAGGGAGGGCACGGATGACAGGGAGACCCCCAGAGGGGAGAGGAGGGAGCGAGAGGGGACGGGGGGAAGAGGGTCCTCGAGGAGGGCTAGGTAGCTGGAGAGCAGAGTTAAAAGTGGTGAAGACAGGAGGAGAGATGACCCTGCTCAAAGGAGCTTACAATCTAAGGGGTGGGGTAGACAGACAGACAGAGAGACATGGGGGAGAGAGGGAGAGAAGGAGGAACGGAGGATAAGGATAAGGATAAGGGAAGGGGAATGAAGTGGAAGAGGCTGAAGAAAAGGTAGGAAGTTAAGTGGGAGACTGGAAGGCTTTAAGAAAAAGGTGGGTTTTTAAAGCCCGTTTGAAACTGGAAAGATTAGGGGAAGTTCTGATGTAGGGAAGGAGCTTGTTCCAGTGGAGGGGGGCAGCACAGGCGAAGTCTTGGATACGCGGATTGGTAGAGGGGGGAGACATGTCTGTATCTCATAGTATACAGCAAGCACTCTTACCTTTCCAACAATTGTCTCATAGTATACAGAAAGCACTCTTACCTTTCCAACCATTGTCTCATAGAATAGAGAAAGCACTATTAACTTTCCAACCATCGTTCTCATAGCATACAGAAAACAATCTTACCTCTCCTACTATTGTCTCATAGTATACAGAAAGCATTATTACCTTTCCAAGCATTGTTTCATAGTATACAGAAAGCAATATTACCTTTCCAGCCATCGCCTCATAGAATACAGAAAGTACTCTTACCTCTCCAACCATTGTCTGATGGAATACAGTAAGTACTCTTACCTCTCCAACCATTGTCTGATGGAATACAGTAAGTACTCTTACCTCTCTAACCATCGTCTCAAAGAATACTGAAAGCATTCTTACCTCTCCAGCCATCAACTCATAGAATACAGAAAGTACTCTTACCTTTCAATCCATCACCTCAGAGAATACATAAAGAACTCTTACCTTTCCAACCTTCGTCTCATAGTACACAGAAAGCAATCTTACCATTCCAACTATTGTCTCATAGAATAGAGAAAGCACTATTACCTTTCCAACCATCATCTCATAGTATACAGAAAGCACTTTTACCTTTCCAACCATTGTCTCATAGAATAGAGAAAGCACTCTTATATTTCCAACCATCATTCTCATAGCATACAGAAAACAATCTTACCTCTCTAACCATCATCTCAGAGAATACTGAAATCCCTATTACCTTTCCAATCATCAACTCAGAGAATGCTGAAAGCGCTCTTACCTCTCCAACCATCATCTCATAAATCAGGACACCAAAGCCCCACCAGTCCACTGCACGAGTATAGGAGGCATCTGTAAGAACCTCAGGAGCCAAAAACTCTGGGGTTCCACAGAAAGTGGACGTGCGATCAGATGGACCCATACCTAAGTTAAATAGAGACATGAGTAAAATAGATTACATTATATAAGAATACATAATAAAAATAGCTGAAATGAGATTTGTGGAAGGGACCAACCTCTTAAAGATATGTTAAGAAAGAGAGTCTGAAACTGAATCAATTCAATAATATCTACAAAAAACTCCTATGTAAAAAAAAAAATAAGACTGTCCTCCTTAAGACTAATGTGTATTCCTGAAGAAAGTTTCAACAATTTAATATTTCCTCACACAGAATCCTAATGTCTTAGGCTATTGTCAGATGGGTGACTTTGAATGTTGTGATTTTGTTCCATGAAAACAAGGTTTTCTATAGAAATGGTACACTAAATTTGGGTAACACCAAATAAATGAGGATCTGTGTGCTTTTCACGCCAAAACAATAGAGCTGTCAAAGTGCTTCATAAGGCGTATTGACATTGGAATCGTTTTGGTGTGGGAGAGGAACAGTTTCTCTGTTCCCTCTTTATGTTACGTAGACTGTATATATCATCACTTTAGATGTTTTTGTATTCCTTGTTAGAAAGTCATGTTGTTCTAAAATGTCTGCTGTGGATACCTTCCACCAGTGTAGGTAAAGGACAACACATGATGTAGCAAAACAAGGAGTTAAACCTGACCAACCTGCAAGAGGAATGAAATGATTTCAACAGTAAACAATCCTTTATTATATTATATTATATTATATAATCACTGGAAAAAAATAGAGAACTGATGTGTAAAGGTTGAATTCAATCCAATGGATTTATAACTGAATTAAGGACGAATACTTTGTGAGAGTTTTCATTCTTTCATCCTGTGAGGAAACGAGGGGTTAAGTTGACAACACCATTCGTGCGCCTTGTTGCTTAAAACGTATGGACTTTGATAAACATACAGGCTAGTCCTTTCTAGGCTATTGGACTGGTGGGTACCAGTATGTTCTGTTTAAGGTTAAGTCTGTCGGAACCCACTCTCCCTCTGTGGGAAGTACCGGCCATCCAGAAAGCAGATTGACAATTCAGGGTTTAAGACCAAGAAACAAAGCCTGGTCATATCTCATCACCAGTGATCAATCACTTCTCCATGGCAATCTTTTGAACCAACCTGGTTACCACAGAGAGCATTGAGCTGCCACTGGCAGGAGGTCTAAAGACAAATACGGGCAGTATCTGAAACCCAGTCCAACCTAGCAGATAACAGCCGCCAATCAGTGATCCAATGGAGGCATAAACTCTTCCCTAACCCAGCCCCAGGAAATAGGGGATCTTATTGGAAATTCTGACGCAGATGCACCACTCTGAAGGCTGGAAACTGGAGAACAGTTTAAAAACACTGGGAGAGAGACAATGTTGAAGGATTGTCAGGACTGATGTGTAAGGGGTTACATATTGGGCTATATTAGGCAGCAAGTGAAGAGTCAGTTCTTGAAGTTGATGTGTTGAGAGCAGGAAAAATGGGCAAGTGTAAGGAACTGACATGATATAAGATAATATAAGTATCAGCTGGAGGGTAAAAGGACAGTGTATATAATGTATAATATAACATGAAAATGTATATATGATATAAGTATCAGCTAGAGGGTCATATGATAGTGTATATATTATATAAGTATCAGCTGAAGGGTAACAGGACAGTGTATATATGATAAAAGTATCAGCTGGAAGGTCACAGGATAGTGTATATAAGTATTGGCTGGAGGGTGACATGGGAGAATTTTGGTGTAGAAGACACAAGTAACAACCCAAGGAGAGGAAAGGGTATAGGACAAATAGAAGATATATAGGTTCAAGCATGGGTTTGACTCTACATTCTCTGAAAATTTAAAGTAATTAGTAGTAAAGTTTAAAGTAATTATTTGAAATTATATATAAATATATATATATATAGTTATAAAGATATATAATTTGCTATAAACATTGTATGCAAATAAAAAAGAAACATTGAGCTACATGGTGCACATACCCTCTTTGCACAGTCCATAATCCGCTAGTTTGACATATCCTTCTGAGTCCAGCAACAGATTATCCAGTTTTAAATCCCTGCAGGGGATCAAAGATCAGATTAACCTCCATAATGTAACAACATCTAATAATACAATGACCCCGTGACTGACAACATTGTTACACATTTATAGGAGCGCAGTGCAAGTACTATTTTGATTTGCGGATTGAGACTGTTTAAGTTGGATAAATAGATGGATAAAGCTATATATATAATGGGTGTTTTCTGCTGTGCAGAACACACAGACTGTTTCTCATCTATATGTATAACTGGGCTTTTCCGCCACCGCTTATCCTCTACTTTCCATTACTCTCATTTTGCTCCTTTCAGCTGCAATTTTGTGGAAAGCGCATTTCTAGGTGTTCTCTGGCCAATGCAGTAAAAACATTAATACTCAAAAATGACACATAATAAATCATCATTTCACATGTACACACTGTCACTACTCATCATTTCTGACACCATCTGCAGGTGTACACATTGTCACCACTAGAGACATCATCAGATTAGTGCACACGGTTCCACAGAAGACATATCAGGCCCGATTCATGTTTAGATGCCAGCTGCACACAACTTGCGTTTAAAACAAGAGCACGGAACTAGAGCGAAGTTCCGACCGCATTCAAAACCAAGAGGATCTCAACATACGCTTCAATTTTAATCAGGATACAAATACGCTCTGCCTCAATGTTAATTGCCATAAGCAGACAGACACAACAGAGTGCAGGATATGCACAAGTGTCTGCTCACTAGAAGGTCACATGACAACACATGCAAAAAAAAAACAAAACTATACATTAATTATCAACTCATAATACTATAATTACTAATAAAATTATTTTTGTTATATTTTTTTTGCATGAAATACATAAATCAGTAAGTTCTTAATGCCTATTGTACTTATAATGCGTTTTATATTCTCTTTTACTTGCATAGAAGTGTTCTTTGCTATCTAGGGCCACTGTATCAGTTGGCAGTTGCCTTGTAGCTGGTGCAAACGCTAGGGCTAAAAAACTTACTTACCTGAACCCCAGAAACCCAGAACTTCAATCTGCATTGGCACGTCCTTACTGTACATTGCCCACGTTCATTTGCCCCTTCCCATCCCTGATCTGCCCTTTAAGTTGTACACAGTCACAAGTGTCACTTGCGTTTAGACGTGAATTGCAGGCAAAGGGACATAAGTCCCAACATGAATCAGGCCCATCATGTGTACACACCTTCACTAGTTATATGCTCATAGACCACATCATCTCACCTGTAAACAATGTCCTTGCTGTGAAGGAACTGAAGCCCCAGTAGAACACAGGCAGCATAGAACCTGAGCAAGGGATAGAACACAGAAAGTTTTGATACAATATGTCCTCTCATTTAATACTGTATATAAAGTCAGTACATGCATCATGTACCGGGCACAGAATCACACTCACATTGCCCGTGCCTGGCTGAACACCTCCGTATGTATGTGAGTCATTAGGTCTCCACCGGCCATATAGTCCATGACGAAGCAAACATGCTCTGGAGTCTGGAAACAACCAAGTAGGCTGAGCAGGAACGGGTGGGAGGCCCCACTTACGGCCACAAACACCCGCTTTTCACACATGAGACTGCAGAATAAAAAGTACAATGACTACCAGACCCAGAGGTCATTACAGGTAAAGATGGGCTAAATTATGACAGTGAGAAAAGTAGCTTGGTGTACGCACTGACCTTTCCACTTCATCCCGGGCAATAATATCTCCTTTCTTTAAAGCTTTGATGGCAAAAAATTCTCCAGTCTGTTTGTACTCGGATAAGAGGACCTGAGCAGGAGACAAATATGTGAGACAATTGCCAAGACAGCGAATGAGCTTTCGATACTGGTGTGCTAAGAAAAAGACTGACAGATAGAAGACACCCTTAGTGTCTCGAAAAAATTTTTAAGGCACCCCTAACCCAAAATTATTACCAAGTAGTCCTCTGCCTTGCTTACCACTGGTCCTGGCCAAGGCACCCCTGTGAGATCGCCGAGGCACCCCAGGGAGCCTAGACACACAGTTTGGGAACCACTGCTCTAGAGGGCTGCCCCACACTCTATAAAGCTGCTTGCACACAATGGTGCAGACCCCATGATCACATAGGACCCAATAGGCCATTGTCTTCACACACTAATTGATTCAGTGCATTTTCTATAATTTCCCATCAAACTTCGGCTGGTCGATTTGGGTCTACAAAATAAAGACGTATAGGAAATTGGACAAGTGTCTGACTTTTTCATCTAGTGTGTGCAGCTGTAGAGTATCTGTTTGGGGAGTTGTACCTGACACAATGTAAATATGTGAATATATATTTTACCCGATATCCGAGATATTCTTGTTTCCTATTTTTATGTATTACCCATATCAATTCTCAAATCGAATTGTTGTCGACAATTACTACATCACATTTTAGGTACTTTGCACTTTGGTGGAGGTGTCTCATTCTTTAGTATAAATGTCTCAATGAAAATAAATATGTTGGGCCTAATTCATTAAAGAAAGTAAAGCAAAAAGAATTAGTAACTTTGCACCTTGGCAAAACCACGTGGCATTGGAGGGGAGGTAAATTTAAACTGTGGGGAGAGGTTTATAGTTGGGGTAGGACATGTTTGAGATCAACTTTAAAATTCATTGTAAAAATAAAGCTATCAAATATTTATTTGCTACATGGAGAAACAGCCAGTATTTAACTTATGTGCAAAGAAATAAACTAATTTGCACCTGTTGCATTGTAAGATGGTTTTGTCTAGGATCAAACTTACTTCTTTTTTTATTTTGCTTTCCTTAATGAATCAGACCTGTTGTGTTCACTTTTACTTCAGTATGAATACCCCTAAAATAACAACTATTGGCAGCCACCAAGGGCCAGAGATGGTACTATGAAACACTCCCTGCTTTGTGAGTATACATGGGAGAGTCTGGCACAACAGAGTTTAGATTTCCAGGGGTAGAACCTTGCAGTATCGTACCTCCAAATATTTCTGGCTTCTCCCTCAGTTCATTCTGTAAGGGTGCCTTTTTAAAAAATATATATTTCAGGTGGTCTCTCACAGTTATTGAAGCTTCTAGTCTTAGTCTGCTAATCTGCTTCACTCACCTTTCCAAAGTGCCCCCTTCCCAGCACGGCCAGTAGTCTGAAATCTTCTAAAGATAGACGAGAGACATTGTGCACTCTGTAAAACAGTCCCAAAACAAGCATTACATATGTGTCTCTGTATTACACTCGACACTTATGTCCAGCAAATGGATATGCATGTACAGTCATGGCCAAAAGTTTTGAGAATGACACAAATATTATTTTTTACAGTTTTATGATGGCAATTTGCATATACTCCAGAAAGTCATTAAGAGTGATCAAATGAATTGCAATCAAGTCCCACTTTGCCATAGCAAATTAACTTTATCCCAAAAACAACATTTCCACTGCATTTCAGCCCTGCCACAAAAGGACCAGCTGACAACAGGTCAGTGATTCTTTCATTAACACAGATGAGAGTGTTGACGAGGACAAGGCTGGAGATCACCCTATCATGCTGCTTAAGTAAGAATAACAGAAGCTTAAAAAGGTGGGTGGTGCTTGAAATCATTGATCTTCCTCTGTAAACCATAGTTATCTGCAAGGAAACATGTGCAGTCATCATTGCTTTGTACAAAAAGGGCTTCACAGGCAAGGATATTGCTGCTAGTAAGATTGCACCTAAATCAACCATTTATCGGATCATCAAGAACTAAAAGGAGAGAGGTTCAATAGTTGTGAAGAAGGCTTCAGGGCACCCAAGAACATCCTGCACTCCCCAGGACCATATCCGAAAGTTGATTCAGCTGCGGGATCGGGCACCCCCAGTGCAGAACTTGCTCTGGAATGGCAGCAGGCAGGTATGAGTGCATCTGCATGCACAGTGAGACGAAGACTTTTGCAGGATGGTCTGATGTCAAGAAGGTCAGCAAAGAAGCCACTTCTCTCCAGGAAAAACATCAGGTACAGACAGATATTCTGTGAAAGGTACAGGGATTGGACTGCTGAGGACTGGGATAAAGCCATTTTCTCAGATGAAACCCCTTTCAATATGTTTGGGGTATCTGGAAAAATGCTTGCATGGAGAAAGAAAGGTGAGCGCTACCATCAGTCCTGTGTCATGCCAACAGTAAAGCATCCTGAGACCATTTATGTGTGGGGTTGCTTCTCAGACAAGGGAGTGGGCTCACTCACAATTTTGCCTACAAACACAGCCATGAATAAAGAATGGTACCAAAACATCCTCCAACATCAACTTCTCCCAACCATCCAAGAACAGTTTGGTGATGAACAATGCCCTTTCCAGCATGATAGAGCACCTTGCCATAAGGCAAAAGTGATAACTAAGTGGCTCGGAGATCAAAACATCAAAATTTTGGGTCCATGGCCTGGAAACTCCCCAGACCTTAATCCCATAGAGAATTTGTGGTCAATCCTCAAGAGGCAGGTGGACAAACTAAAACCACAAATTCTGACAAATTCCAAGCATTGATTAGGCAAGAATGGGCGGCCATCAGTCAGTATGTGGCCCAGAAGATGATTGACAGCATGCCAGGGCGAATTGCAGAGGTCTTCAAAAAAAAGGATCAACACTGCAAATATTAACTCTTTGCATAAACATAATGTAATTATCAATAAAAGCCATTGACACTTATGAAATGCTTGTAATTATACTTCAGTATACCATAACAACTTCTGACAAAAGGTCTAAAACACTGAAGCAGCAAACTTTGTGAAAACCAATACTTGTGTCATTCTCAAAACTTTTGGCCATGACTGTACTAAATAACTAGAGACATACAGAGCAGATGGAGTGTATTTAAACATTGTTAATTTTTGTTGTGATCACAAATGCACAAAAAAACAACACAAGTGATATATACCAAAGTAGACACCACTTAATAATAAAAAACAAACAAAAAAATAAGTGTTTCTACTCATCACAGCTGATTAGTAGATACAAGGCATCCATTTTTCTCATAGAGATTTACCTTAACACACATTCTTTCTGCAGTAACACAAACACAATAATATTATAAATTATTTAGTAAAGGGACATTTACTTGATGGAACTGTTTTGGCTGAGAACTGGTGAAACCACTCAATGTTATATTAGAGATTCAAAGTACCTTTGCATAAGTTTGTATAAAGTGATATAGATTGTTTTGAATGTGGATAATAAAGATTTATTAGAAGTTATCATTACCAGGAAAATGTATCTCCAGGCTTTTACTCTGTATAAATGGAGACGGAAAGGAACCTGAAAGTAACATCTGATGCAGAAGCGGATGTGATTGGTGGCACCCCTGGGATGCCAACTCCACCAGACTGTTAGGCACCATCTTCCTGAGCTAAGCGGAGATGCTGCACATCAGACAACAGAAGGGCATCAGTGGTACCATTAACTGGTACCAGCGATGTGTTTGCAGTCTGTAAAGGGAGACAACTTGAGGAAGTCTCTTAAACCATAGTAAGACTTAGGGACAGAGATGAGGGAACATTTTTATTACAAAGACATCAACCTTGTCCAGTTCATCTATTAAATCAATATATTGGCTGGGTTTTACAACACATTTTTATGGTTTTATGGTCTAGGAAACTTATTGTATTTAATCATCATCCCCTGTTTGTCTGGCATGTCCTTAGTTTTGAAGCGGGCAAGCAATTAACAAACCTGTAATTATCAGAATGTGGCGTGTGCTGATCTTGCGGGAGGCAGTAACCTGTCTACTCCTCTTATTACGTTAATGAGGATGGGGCTGTATGTGACAGGGGCATGATGTTAGGAGGGGGATGGTGCAAGCAGTAAGCCACCGACTGCACCAATGGTTCCCACGCCTACTTTACACTTTTACTTACATCAGGGGCGGACCTCGATTTTCTTTTTAGGGTGGGGGGCGACTTAGTGCCACATTCTCTGTTTCACTAAGAGCAGTAGCCTGCGGCAGCACCTGTATGTCATGCTGGTCGGCCTCGCTGATTGTGTTTAAAACACAATCAGAGTGGCCAGACAGAATTCTCTATCTGCTTCTCAGCCGATGAGGACGTGTATAAAGCGCCCCTGTCCCGATCTCCCCCCTCCCCTCCCAGATCCGCCACTGCTCTACACCTCCGTCAATGTACAAACTGAAGGTGCATAATGTGGCCCATTTAAAGTATAGGACGAGACCGGATTTACACCAACTCAGAGCTGGTTAAAAAATGTAAAGTGTTTTTGCGGAGTGAAAATGCTCCTTTTCTATCCTTTTATCTCGTCAATACTCTCCCACTGCAAAATGACATCTTGTTTCTGTACTGCTTTACTATGTCTGTGATAGCAACTGTGGAGACGCCGGCTCCACACACGGGCCGCGGGCCAATCACGGCGCCCGCCCACGGACCAATCACGGCTCCCGGCCGTGATGAGGTCATAGGGAAGCGCCTGGCCCGGGGATATCGTCGGCGGCCACGTGGGAAGCGTCCTGTTCGGCGGGAAGTGAAGCTGGAGGAAGGACGTCCGGACGCAGCAGCAGCACCCACAGCAGCAGCAGCAGCAGCACCCTCAGCAGCAGCACCCACGGTAGCAGCAGCAGCAGCAGCACCCACAGTAGCAGCAGCAGCAGCAGCACCCACGGTGGCAGCAGCAGCACCCTCAGCCGCAGCACCCTCAGCAGCAGCACCCACGGTAGCAGCAGCAGCAGCAGCACCCACGGTGGCAGCAGCAGCACCCACGGTAGCAGCAGCAGCACCCCCAGCAGCAGCAGCACCCACAGCAGCAGCAGCACCCACAGTAGCAGCGGCAGCAGGACCGAAGAGGAGTTACGCTGACGTCGCGAGCGAAGGACCTAGACCAGGTAAGACCCCAGTGGGGACCACCCCTCCCGGGCCCACGCCCGCATCCTATCGGACACTCTTTACCCGGGCCCAGGGCCTTCTGCCGGCGTCCATTAAGTCTGCCTTTCCATTTGGCGTAGTCGGCAGGATCCCGACAGGTAACTATGGAGCCCACGGGCAACAACAACGCTCCAGAGGGCCGGCCGTCTGGAAGGCCGGCGAGCGAGGAGGATCTGCCTAGTGCCGCCGGGAACATCCCACGCGACGTGGAACCGGTAGGGGAGCCGGCGGAGCGCTCCCGAGTTGTAGCGATAGGGGCGGCTCTTTCTCACGTACCGAAGTTCGATGGTACGAACATAACGTTAGCCGACTGGGAGATGCAGTTACGAATGGTCATCCGGCTATATGGTGTGCCCCCAGACATGCAAGCGGAAGTGGCCGTGCTCGCCTTGGAGGGAGATGCCCGCCAGGCCGCACTTCTATGTGAGCCTGAACAGCGAAAGACTTTGGCGGATGTGTTGAGGGTCTTAAGCGATGTGTATGAGGACAAGTCTACCACCGCGACCCTGCGCAAATGTTTTTTTACCCGATTTCAGCGAGAGGAGGAGACCATCCCCAAATTCGCTATAGCCCTCCAAGGCCTGCTGGCGAATTTAAAGAAAAAGGACACTAAGGTATTGGGAGAAACAGATACCGTACTACGGGATCAATTTATCAACGGCTTACGTAGTGAGCACCTGCGAACCTATATGCAGGACCGATTGGAATTGTTGCCGAGCATGACCTTCCATCAAGCACAAACCACGGTCATCGCCCGGGACGACAATACAGGCAGCGGCCCGAGCACCGTGGCCGTGCAGCAGGTCCGCGCCCCCATCCCAGCGTCCTCCGCACCATGGGAAAGCTGCATCCGAGACCTGACGGACGTAATTCTACAGATGAAGGAGGACATGGGACGGATGCAGAAGCGGATCGAGGGAATACCGTCCGGCCGCGGGGATAGAGAGTATCCACGGAATGAACCAAGGGACGCCCCACGGCGACGCCCAGCGGACGGGCCCCGGTGTTGGCAATGTGGGCAGGTGGGACATCTGGCCCGTAATTGCCCCAACGCCGCACCCAGGCCGACTTTAAACTAGAAACCCTTGCGGTAGTGGGACCCACCGCAAGGGAAGCCGACTCAGAACGACTGATTGTTAATTCGGCTGAATTAGTAGGAGAGTGTCCCGTAGTTGTGGCTCGCTTCCAGGGTCACAACCAGCGTTGCCTATTAGACACCAGGTCCCAGGTCACCACGATGACAGCGGCCTGTTTCCAAAAGAACTATCAACATCTACAACAGGCCCAGACGGGGGACTGGATTCATCTCACGGCCGCCAATAATCTACCCATCCCTGTGGTGGGAGTCGTGTGGATGGAGGTGGAGCTCTACGGGCGCCCGTTGGGGAAGCAGGGCATTGTGGTCATAGACAGCCCGGAACTACGACATGGCCCCGTGATTCTGGGGATGAACATCCTCCGAGGATTAGACCATATGCTGTGGTCCGAGAGGGGTCCGGCTTACTGGAAGAAACTGGGGTCCAACGACCGGTACAACAGGCGCTACAGCAGGTGAACCGCCTGCGAGTCCCAACATTTCCCCAAGGCCGTCCTGCTCCCCTGGGATCCATCCGCACGAACTATCGGCAGGAGGTGGTCGTTCCCCCTCGGCAGGAGCTCCTGTTGTGGATGAGGGTGGGGACCAAGCGGAGGCTCGAAGGCCGGGAGGTGCTCCTCGAACCGGTATCCTCGGGCGGGACGGAGGAGAGCAACCAGAGGATGCCAATGGTTGGCCGTGCACTGGTCAGGATACGGGAAGGACGAGTCCCCGTTCGTTTCTGTAATATGGGCGACCAACCACAGAAAATACCGCCCAACACCCTGCTGGCCTTGCTCCACCCAACCACCGGAGAAGAGGTGGAGACCACTCAAGATGTGTCGTTGTTCCCCGACCCCCAAAGACCTTGGACCATGGTGGTCCAAGTAGCACCCCCGGAACAACCCACCTCCACCTGGAATGGACGGGTAATCCGTGAAAGCATGGATGTTTCAGAAGGTGACCTACCGCCGAACGAAATCCAACAACTGGAAGCGATGCTGTGGAGAAGACAGCGAGTGTTCTCCCGACACGAGGACGATTTCGGGCTAACGGATCAAATGGAGCACGAGATCCATACGGACGGGGCCGTGCCGGAGAGAGAACGTTACCGTCAAATACCCCCGAAGCTGTACCAGGAGGTCAAGACCATGCTGCGTCAGATGTTGGACAACGGGGTGGTGACTGAAAGCCGTAGTCCCTGGGCGGCACCGATCGTCCTGGTGCGGAAGAAAGATGGCACTGTCCGGTTCTGTGTGGAATATCGGAAGCTTAATCACTGCACCGTGCGCGATGCATACCCATTACCACGCATAGAGGAATCACTCGCGGCGCTGGGCCGGGCCAAATACTTTTCTACGTTAGATCTGGCAAGCGGCTATTGGCAGGTACCCGTGGCCGAGAAGGACAGGGCAAAGACGGCGTTTATTACACCCATGGGGCTATTCGAATTCCAACGAATGCCGTTTGGGTTAACCAACGCGCCAGCCACCTTCCAGCGACTCATGGAGCGCTGCCTCGGAGATCTGAATTTTGAAGCCCTGTTAATCTACCTGGACGACATCATCGTATTCGCATCCACCCTGGAGGAACACTTAGCCCGCCTAGACCTGGTGTTCCAACGACTGGAACGGTTTGGGCTGAAACTCAAGCCGAGGAAATGCCATCTGCTGAAGGATCAGTTGGAGTACCTGGGCCATGTGGTGTCGCGGGACGGAGTGCGTCCCACCCAGGACAAGGTATCCGCGGTGACCAATTGGCCAGCCCCCACGACCATCACGGAGCTTCGAGCGTTTCTGGGCCTCGTTGGGTATTACCGCAGGTTCATCAAGGGATTCTCCAAGATCGCCGGACCATTGTTTGACTTGCTCCGAGGAAGCCCTGCGGGAGCCAAGTCCCGAGTGGAGGCGTGGAATGCCCCCCACGAGGCTGCTTTCACCCAGCTAAAAGAGGAACTTACCCGCGCCCCCGTGTTGGCATACGCCGACTTCAGCCAGCCGTTCATCCTGTACACGGATGGCAGCCACCAAGGGCTAGGAGCAGTACTGGCCCAGATACAGGATGGTAAGGAGCGCGTGATCGCCTATGCCAGCCGGACCTTGCACGACTCCGAGCGAAACCCCGCCAATTATAGCTCCTTCAAACTGGAGTTCTTGGCAGTCGTGTGGGCCATGACCGAAAAATTTGCAGAGTACTTAACGGCCGCGGAGGTGGAGGTAGTCACCGATAACAGTGCACTGGTGCACCTGGACTCGGCCAAATTAGGAGCCTTAGAACAACGGTGGCGAGCCCGCTTGGCCAAGTTCTCTCATCGCTTCCGCTATCGCCCCGGCCGGAATAACGGCAACGCCGACGCACTCTCCAGATTCCCAGTGGTCATGACAACTCACTCCAAAGACGAAGAAGAGGAAGAAGTGGAAATCCCAAACTTCACGCGGTTTCACAAAATGGTCTCCAAGACACCGCTAGACGCCAGAATATGCGCCACCCTTCTTGCCAACCAGATGCCAGACTGGGCCGCAGAACAACAACGGGACCCCGGTATACGCCAGGTCTTCCAGTGGTGCCAGCAGGGACACTGGCCCTCGAAGGGGGAGAGGAAGCGCCTGCCGGTGAGCGAACAGAAACTTGTGGAGCATTGGAACCAGCTGGCGGTGCACGAGGGCGTGCTGCGACGCCGCGCCTATTTGGAACACGAACTACGGCCGGTGTGGCAGATTGTGGTGCCAGCCGAAACCACGCGGCGCCTGGCCGAGGAGGCCCATGTTCGAGGCGCCCACCTGGGGGCCATGAAAACAACCCAATGGCTAAGACAGCGGTTCTATTGGCCAGGGCTGCCAACGTTAGTGGAACAAGTGTGCCGTGAATGCCGAAGATGTGGCGTGACCAAACCCACCCAACAACGGGTGCCCGTCCACACCATCTCGTCGGGACGGCCCCTGGAGCTCCTCATGATCGACTACGTGGCTATCGGAGAGTCTACCCGCGGACACCAGTATGCATTGGTCATGACCGATCATTTTACCAAGTTCACCGTCGTGACCCCTACTCGGGACCAGACGGCTGAATCCGCCGTCACGGCCGTTGTGGAAGACTTCATCAGGAAGTACGGCTGCCCGGAGCGAATCCACTCCGACCAGGGAGCCTGTTTCCAGGGGCGCATCATGCAAGGACTCTGCGACATGTATGGGATACGCCGGTCTAGGACTACCCCCTACCACCCCCAAGGGAATGGCGGGTGTGAGCGCTTCAATCGGACCCTAATCCAGATGCTGCGAACCCTCGAAAAGGAACAGCGGACCCACTGGCCAGCCGCGGTGCCGGATCTTACGTGGGCTTACAACAACCGAGTACATAGCACCACCGGGTACACACCCTATTTCTTAATGTTTGGCCGAGCAGGGAAGGACATGCAAGAGCTGGCTCTGGGACCGGCAGAGGAGGAGCAATGGACATGTCCTGCCTGGGTCATGGAGCAACGGCGGCGGCTGAAGATCGCATGCAGCCTTGCCAAACACCACATCGAAGCCAAGATCCATGATAGCGCCCAGCGAAAGGCACCCCCGGACTTCACAGAAGGGCAGCGCGTCATCGTCCACGTGTCTAAACCGGCAGACAAGCTACAAGAGAGGTGGGAAACCGCCCCCTATGTGGTCCGGCGGCGGTTGAGTCCAGAAAGCCCCGCCTACGAGGTTGAGTCCACCAAGGTACCCGGACTCACGAAAATACTACACCGAGACAAGCTGAGGCCCTGCCTGTTCCACCAGGCCCCAGCAGAGGACCCGGTTCCGGAAATCCTGGGACCCGCACCATGCCCAGGGGGTGAAACCGAGAAAGGGTGGGTGGAGGTACCCCGACCAGCTTTGCCGGGCTCCCCCCGAGATAAAAGATCGGACGACCTCGCAGAACCACCCGGAAACGTAGGATGGGAGGCGACAACCCTACAAACCCCCACCCTTGGCCCCCAGACGCAAACGGACCCGGATCGCCCTGTCCCTTCCTCTCCGCTAAGACTCATGGCGCCTCGGCAGTCACAGAGGAGCAATCGAGGCGTTCCGGCCCCACGATTCGCCGATCCGCATTTCGATTGGTCCCAAGCCGTCATTGCAGGGACTGCAATGGGAAACGTAGGGGGATGTGTGGAGACGCCGGCTCCACACACGGGCCGCGGGCCAATCACGGCGCCCGCCCACGGACCAATCACGGCTCCCGGCCGTGATGAGGTCATAGGGAAGCGCCTGGCCCGGGGATATCGTCGGCGGCCACGTGGGAAGCGTCCTGTTCGGCGGGAAGTGAAGCTGGAGGAAGGACGTCCGGACGCAGCAGCAGCACCCACAGCAGCAGCAGCAGCAGCACCCTCAGCAGCAGCACCCACGGTAGCAGCAGCAGCAGCAGCACCCACAGTAGCAGCAGCAGCAGCAGCACCCACGGTGGCAGCAGCAGCACCCTCAGCAGCAGCAGCACCCTCAGCAGCAGCACCCACGGTAGCAGCAGCAGCAGCAGCACCCACGGTGGCAGCAGCAGCACCCACGGTAGCAGCAGCAGCACCCCCAGCAGCAGCAGCACCCACAGCAGCAGCAGCACCCACAGTAGCAGCGGCAGCAGGACCGAAGAGGAGTTACGCTGACGTCGCGAGCGGAGGACCTAGACCAGGTAAGACCCCAGTGGGGACCACCCCTCCCGGGCCCACGCCCGCATCCTATCGGACACTCTTTACCCGGGCCCAGGGCCTTCTGCCGGCGTCCATTAAGTCTGCCTTTCCATTTGGTAGCTCCCGTTAAACCCAATAGGGCACCAGGCCCTGAGTAGATTCCCTAGGGCGCGAGGCCCTCAGGTCACCCCTGGGCTTTAGGCCCTGCCTTGGAAGTCTGTCTTTGTTCCCTCTCTCCCTTTTCCTAACCGTATCACCCTTGGGGCAGAGTAGGACAGGAACACACACACTCTGCTTTGATATTACACTTTTCCGTGTTAATAGTGTCCTGGGTATTGTACTGTGCAATTGAGTATTGTATTGTGAGTATTGTACTGTCAATTGAGTATTGTATTGGGGGGTATTGTACGGTGTAGTGGGCGGTTGGGGCGTGTTGTGTCTCCCTGCAGGGGTCGGAAAGTGGTGTGTTGGGACTGATCGCCGGGTGGACTCAACTCGTTCCCGAGCCGTGCGTACGGCCTAGAAAGGGCAAGTAGGCAAGCTACGTCCCACCCCAGGGAGAAGGACCGAGGAGGGTCTCCCGAGCCGGTAAGTATTGTCTATCCCCTTTCCCTTCCCCCTTCCGTGTAGGCCCTGGTGGGGCAGATCCTTGGGCGGCGGTGTGGCACGACTTCTTCAGGGGCTGGAAGAGATCCAGGTCTCCCTCGGTGCCTTGGAAGTAGTGTAGCACAGCCCTTCTGAGTTCCGAGGGCGGTTCGGGCGTTCCGCGGTTCCACTGGGGCAGTACAGCCCTGCCCTGGTGAGTTCCGGGGTTGGTCACGGCCGTCCACGGTTCCATTGGGGTGTCTGGCCTGAGTTCCGGCAAGGTTGCCTGGCGGTTCCAGGGCAGACGGTGCCTCGTGGGGTAAAACGGAGTCCGCCCGCACGCCGGCAGGAGACTGACGGTTCTGGGTGGGGACTGTGATACCTCGCGGCGCACCGCCGGCGGAGTGAGTCTTGTCCCCACACTGGTGGCCCTCCCCAGAGGGGAGTAGGGAGTTCGGGCGAGAACGTTCTCTACCCCGAACTCTTGGAGCCGCGTGGCTTGGCCAGAATAAAATGGAGAGTCGCCAAGCGGGGCTGAGTAACCCTCTAGTCCTGGGCGGCATTCCGGACACCCCCTTCCACTTCCCCCATTGTTTTCGTGCCTCTGTTCCTCTCGCACGCAGGAGGGACCGTGACTGCAGCAGAAGCCTCCTGCACTTGACGGGTTCCGCCCATAGCGACCCTCGGGATCAGGTGAGAACCTTTCCCCATTACAGGGGATCCTTTGAGACGTTCTTCGGGAGTACCGGTCTCTCTCACACAACCCCACATCTAAACTACATTTGTTACTAGCATGTGCAGAGGCACCTGTCCGGTGAACTACCCGCTGGGTGGTGAGTAAGAGGATCTCCAGAGGTAGGAGCTTTACAGAATACACCTACATTACCTGATAGGCCAACAAGGGCACAAATAAAAAAGCTGATTTTTACCTGACGGGAGGCACATTATAGAATATGCTGATGACAACTTATTTCAGCACCTTAGAACATGTGCACATCGGGATGGGTATACTGACCTTCTCTGACTGTCTTTTCTTGTAGCTGTAATTTGCTTTATCACCGGGGCATCCACCTGTGAATTACATAGTGTTAGTGCACTGATCTTCATACTGCATTTTATAGAATGATTTAGGATGATATTATACTGTATTATACTGCAAAGTGTGGCTCTCCAGACTGAGCTTTCCTGCGATCATTCCACTCAGCGCTATTTGCATCCAAGTCCATTGCTGTCACTAAAAAGCAGAATAATCTATGGTGCAGCTAACGCGTTTGGGTCAGTGCAATGACTAAGGGCTAACACTAGCCTGAAACGCATGAGCTGTAGAATGGATCACTCTACTTTTATTTAATTATGTTATAACTTTTCTGGATTTTAGAAGATTACAATTGCTTTCTCAGAATGCAGATTATTTACTGTATGCAGTCTTGTACTCTGAGAAGCTATTACCCTTTTAGCAAATTAAAACAAAAATAACAGCGCACCAGTCTCAGAGGATCGTAAAAATGCATCCATATAATTATAAATCTGCTGCAGCTTGTGTGAGCCGGAGCTCCACTTTATTGTGGAAACTAGCATGTGACGTTGTGTCTTCTTATTATCATTTTAGTGTTTGTAGAGCATTTCTCAGTGAACCCCACGCATTTGTTGGATTAAAATATAGCAATAATGTAGGGAAAAGAATCCTAAAGAAGTTGAAACTCACAGAGATGACTTGTGACTGTGCTTCGGTTGAAAAAGAGAATTGTCTCCATTTCTACATGTACTTTTATTTGATTTAATTTGATTATGGTTTTGTTTATTACTTTATTTTAACATAAATGTAATTATTTATTTTTCCTCTCTGCTTGTGGTTCGCACTGTCTGCCTGCGCCAATTGATTTCATTATATTGGATATATACCATACAGCATCAGTTCTCTAGCCAGCCTACCCATGCCTATTTTGCATTAAATGTAGTAAAAACAATTACAGAATCCTGTTCCCACTAAACTTATTAAATAGATAGATTGTGAGTCTGAATGCACGCACACAAGTAATGTGGCTTAGCATTCTGTACTGGGTTGTAATGCGTGTCTTACTTACATAGCAACTGACAAAGATATGAATTGTGATATTTATATATATATATATATATAAATATACACACACTCATAATCAGGAGTTCATTTATGACCAAACAATAAAGCACAGCAAGTTCTAAAGGCATTCCATGGCAAGATGCCCTATTTTGTGAAGGAGCAAATGTTTGCTTTGGAAGATCTTTTCGTATAACCAGACTGTGTTGCTGTAAGTCCGACAATTGTAAAAGTGAATTTCTATTATGTGTGAGAGATATTTACATGACATACAGGAAGTAGAAGGAGGACAAACTTGAAAGCATTCCCTACTTTGCTCAGTGGAGGAGGGTATTTTCCCAGTGTAAAATATGATTGTAATGCTAGGTCCGAGATGAGATCATCCACTGCTTTCAATGGGCGCACAAGTGAAACAAGGCACACAATTGTGCTCCAATGATCCACTCTATTTAAACGATTATTTGTAACAGTACAAATCCATGCAGCCAAGAGAAGCAGTAAAGCTGGGTATACACTACAGAAAATTAATGTGATTTCTGTAACGATTTTACCAATGACTGAAAGTACCAATGAGCATGCAGATTTATGCGCACACACTACAGGTTTTTGACCCAAATTTCGTAACAATCACACGAATAACGACTGTTAGGTTTGATATCGCATTAGTGTGAACACTAATCAATCATGATTTATCGTACCAAAGCACATTCTATTGTTTGATTCGATATTATAAACTGACTTAAAATTACTATCAATGATGGAACGAGGTTGGATAAACGTGGAAGTGTGTATGTACTCACGACCAGCAGTGTAGGCAGATCTCCATAGAGTTTACAGAGTCATGATCTTTTCCAGTGGCGCACGCAGGGGGGGGTTTCTGGGTCTCCAGAAACCCCTCCGTTAACTAAGTGCCCCACATAGCGGAACTATACTATAAAGAAGCATCCGCGGCGGTGCTGTATAAAATACAGCAGCTCCCTCGCTTTTTTTTTTTTTTCCTGTGGCGGGGAAACCCCCCCCCCTTACAATCCTGCGTGTGTCCCTGTTTTCAGTAGATGGTTATGACAGATGAGGAGCACAGATCTTAAGGTAAATTGTGTAGGTTTGTACACATGACTCCGCATGCTCATTGGGACTTCCAATCATTGCTAAAATGTTGCAGATATCTAATCAGGAGAAATTTTCTGTAGTGTGTGTGTGTACCTAGCTTTACCTTCAGATCTGTGCTCTTCATCTCTCATAACCATCTGCTGAAAAGATTGTGACTCTGCACACTCCATAGATCTCTGCTGGTCATGAGTGCGTACACACTTCCACATTTACCTGACATCGTTCCATCATTGATCGTGATTTATAAAAGGTTTATAAAATCAAATCAAATGATACGATGTACTTTGGTACAATAAAACATGATCATGGAAGAATACATATATATATATAGAGTACATATCTAATGTGATTTCTTACCAAACCGACATTTATCGTGTGATCGGCACGATAATTAAATGGAAAACCTGTGGGTACCAAGCTTTACCTTTCAAGGTTATAATAGCGAAATGTGGATGTCGGGGGGAGAGGAAACATACAATGTAATTCTTTATTGATTAACAACACAGACCGGATAAGTGAAAGGCTGCTGGCAGATGATGAGATAGTAACACAAACCAGCAGTAGGAGACAGGACACTAGATATGATTATTCAGAGGCAGATCCACGCAGACAGGAACACTAGCACAGGATTTAAGTTGCGTGCTAACAGTATACAGACAGAGTCAGGGAACAGCAGATACAAACTAAAGTCCAGGGGCAAGCAGCAAACACAGTCAGGGAAAGAGGCTAGGGTCTGGAAGCACAAAAATCATCATCATCATCAGCTATTTATATAGCACCACTAATTCCACAGCGCTGTACAGAGAACTCACATCAGTCCCATTGGAGCTTACAGTCTAAATTCCGAGAGAGAAAGAGACACTAGGGTCAATTTGATAACAGCCAATTAACCTACTAGTATGTTTTTGTGGTGTGGGAGGAAACTGCAGCACCCAAAGGAAACCCAGGCAAACACAGGGAGAACGTACAAACTCCACACAGATAAGGCCACGGTCGGGAATGGAATGGAACTCATGACTCCAGCACTATGAGGCAGAAGTGCTAACCACTAAGCCACCGTGCTGCCCAAGAAATCAGCATGGATACAGGCAAAAGGAGATTCAACGCACGAGAAATACATAAAACAGTTAAGCTGCAGAAATGCTGGAAACACAGACACAAAGCCAATGATCTGGTAAGATCTTATTATTCTCAGGCAGTGGTCTAAATATACCACTAGATATAAGCAGCAGCTAACATTGTGGGGAGAAGCACTGAGCATGCGCCAAAGGAATGCACACTGAGCATGCTCAGGAACTTATTAATCATCATCATCAACATGTATTTATATAGCGCCAGCAGATTCCGTAGCGCTTTACTCCCATACACACATGCAACTGAGCATGCCCAAGTACTCTGAACGTTGCATAGATATCACAGAAAAGGAGTGATCCAGACAGCATACTGATAGTGGTCAGGCAAGTAGTACTAGGTAGTGCTTTCACTGGAATTTTTTATAACTTTGCACCAACTGAGTGGTGCAGTCGTAAAGTGTCTGTGTAGGCGTAAATTTCATTGTACTTTGGGGTGTAAATCTAGATATGTGTAGTCCAATAAAAAGGTGAAAAAATGGAAAAGAGGATGTGCTTATTTGGACTGTGCCATCCGCTTGTAAATGACCCCACTGTATTTATTGTAAAATGAAATAATCTCACAATTCTCACCTCGTCTTTAGTTTCCTGAGTTGGTTCTAGTGTAAGAGAATCCAGGCGCAGTTCTCTAATAACCAATTAAAACAGAGAGTGAGACACACTGGTAGGAAAATAAGAACTAGTGGTTATACTATTAGAGCCACGACACTGGAGATGGAAGCATGTTTCATATACCGCATATATCATACTAACAATGACTCAGAAGGAATGCTCTAAAAATGGGGCAATACAGAGATGCCGATAACTTGATAGGAAATAGAATAGGCAGCAAGTTCTCAAGATATGACAGACCATCAGATATCTGCAGAAGGATTGCAGGACAGAGATAAAGATACATTTTTAATGGAAATGTCACATGACTCACGCTCCACGCTCAGCAGGACTGTACCCTCCAGAATTGGCAGGAATCGCTCTGCGCACAATGCGGAGCCAAGTTAAGGGATCAATGTTCATCTGTCTTGCACGGAGAAAGCCCTTTCCTGTGTACAAATGGTGACATAACACAGCGTTTAATAAAAGATGCAAAATGCACATATAACCAATATTCACATTCAGAATTGCAAAATAAGAACTAGCATTCTGAAAGTCATAAAAATGAATTATTTACTAATACAGAGCTGAACAAGGTGTCAATAAGCTTGATCCAGTTTCATACCAGATGTACACTAAAGACACGTAACTGCCATGCAGAAATTAGACAATCACTGTTCATCACAGACACATATCTACACGTATGCATATCCAATGAAATGTATCAATACAAAAGTAGTATAATTACAAAATACAAGGTAGATTTTAACTTATACCTATCAACAATTAAAGGGAACTATCAACACCAACTATTAATCCATTGGATCATTTAAAGAGTTATTCAACTCCCACATGCACACTAGCTCAGTCACACCCATTGCTCGGTTCAGCATTGTCCTGGTATTTAGAATCATGGGCACCTCTGCTGGTCAGCTTGTGTAAACATCTAGTAGTACCATAGTGGGAGAAATCTGAAGAACTGCCTGGAAATGACAGCTGTCATTTCTAACCAGTGACAGGTCTCTTCCTTTTCTGGTGCATATAGATGTTTACATAAGGTAACCAGTGGAGGGCCCCTTGGAGAGATAAAACCAGTACACTACTCAATTAGTGCCAAGGAAGATCCTTCATTAAAGTTCTAATGTGGGAAGTAAAAGAATAAGTACTGTAAGGTGGAAAATGATTTGAATATTTCTGCCTGGAAATAGAGTCTATTTACTGCTCCATGTGTCCAGTTTTTCATAGGACAGTCCATGTTTTTCTGTAATCTTTAAAGCAAATAGGGGGAGTCATCCTTATAGAATTATATTCCGGGGCGCATCTATAGTGAGGCGAGGTGAGCTTCATGCCACAAGCAACACCATGGAGAGACGGGCGCGGCACATTCTGACAGTGAGAACTGGCATGTAAAAGTCTCTGCATTTGCCGTTGTTTATCTCTCACCATGGTGCTGCTAACTCTGGTTACCTTCCATGACACTGTATGTGGTCCTATCTCATTGTCCATTTCCACACAATGGTCCTAATTCCAAATATTGCGTCATTTTGGCCCTGCCCCTGTAACGTAATGACGCGTCATTTTACAGCGGGGGGACGGGGCCAAATGCTGCGATTTCCTGAGAATCGCAGTATTTTGGACCTAATTCTGTCCACTTCACTAGGAAGTGGGCAGATGCGGGAGACAAGTATGGGACAACATACCTCTCAATTGTCCTGATTTTGGCGGGACAGTCCCAATTTTAGGGCTCTGTCTTACTGTACATGTTTGTCCTGCAGGTGGGAATCATTGGGAGGCATCTTCTGTTTACAGCTGCTCTGCATAAAAGCGCAGTGGTGAAAGGGTGCAGTATGTTTGGGAGGGAAGAGACATTTCTAATGGGCAGCCTAGTATATGACAGTGCTAGGTAGCCCTCTGGGGATAGGCCACGCCCCCTCTGTGATGTAACCACGCCCAAATGGTGCCAGGTTCTAAAATGTTGGGTTAAGCTTCACTCAAGTCACACTCTTCTCACAATATGCACACAGAATTACACTGGTACATAGATTCACCCAATATACATACCTTGTTCTTTGGAAAATATCTTCTTCTGTCGACGTAGTTTAGAAAATCTTTCGATCACTGGATTATAAAATGCTACCTGAAATACAGTACGATAATATACATCCATTATGTTGTATACAGAATCTTAAAGGAGCACTATCATGGAACAGATGTATTACATGTAATACATAAGACGCTATCCAGTTTCCAATGCTAGAAAAACAAACAGTCAAGTTTATGTTTCATTAACTTAGATGAAAAATTACAGAGCCGCAGCGGCCTAGCCGCAGGAATGTGCCTGACATACAGACTTGTAGAATTAGTTATTTATATGTTTTTTGGACATAAAAGATTATTTTATCTATATACCTCCAGAGTGGTCGCCCATTACTTTGCAATATGTAGGTACAATTTATACAACAAAGAGTGATTATATTCATAAGGAAAAGTTACAGTGTAATGAAAACTTTAAAATGAACAATTGCAACACATAAACCTAGGCCTGATGTTCCCGTAATGTCAAAACTGTATTACTTTATAATATGCATGGCTGTCATTCATTGGTGGAATGAAAAATCTCTATAGCGGAAACAAAGCAGAAACTTCCCTTCAATGTCCTGTTCACTGCCACTTAGGACCACCCCCCGGTTTATATTATCTCTCTACCATACTGCTTGTTTGAGCCTCAGTTATGTCTTGATAAACCGTGGCAGAGGCAACAGCAGGATTGCCTTTATTTTATGTGCTACATTTGTATATTTGTTTCTCTTACAATGGAATTTGGAATTTGTGAACCCAATAATGTGTTTCCCTTGTAATAAATGCCCGATTGGTGTATATTGCATCGTACTGAAAGTATAGGCTGACTCCCAATTACTGGCTTCTAAGAGCACATCTGAATATGAAGTTGTTTCTGTAGTTGCCCGCTAAACTGTTGAGGTACCCCTAAATGTACACCTGTCTCCAAACTTTTCCTTGCTATGTTAGAGGTCCCGCATTCGGTGTAGTGGAGTCATTACTTCCTACACATGACCTGGTCATGTCCAGGGGCGCTCAGTCAAACCGCTATTAGGGCCGGGGGGTAGGCCGGCCGGCCACCCCCCGGATGCAATATAGGCTATTTTCAGCCGCGTCAGCACACAGGCGGCCGCATCACATGACAGGGGACGCGGCTGCATCCCGTTTCTTGTGATGCGGCCACCTGTGTGCCCCCCGGGCTTCCCTCTCCCAGCCCGTGCCTGGTCATGTCCCAGGGTACATGCATATAATTGTCCTTTATGTAGCCTGTAGTATTTGCCTGTGGTGGAAAAACCTGGTAACAAAACAAGTGGCCACCCAGACTCTGCTGAACCACACACTAAACTATCAGTGGTTATCCTAGTAGGCCTCACCACAGAAGCCCCACACAACAGAAAGAGAAGGGGAAGTGGTATATTATATAAGGAGGGGAGTGCAAAAATAAATTACTTTAGTGTGTACTGATCCTTTCATCATCATCATCATCTGTTTATATAGGGCCACTAATTCCGCAGCGCTGTACAGAGAACTCATTTACATCAGTCCCTGCCCCATTGGAGCTTACAGTCTAAATTCCCTAATATACACACATATACATCCTTTAAGCTTAAGATGGAAATTGATCTCCTGCCTCAGTTCATGGTTGCTCAAAATTCCATTAGAAAAGCTGCATTTGGCCGCCACTACAAATTTTGCGGATAATTTGGGTCATTTTACTATTTGCCCTTAAACATATCTAAATAAAAAATGTATGTACCTCGCACAGAAGGTTTCCCTGAGGTTCCAGTTCCAGATATGTTTCATTCCTCTGGTCATCTAGAAATTCTTCTAACTTTACATATTTGATAGCACAAAGAGAGCGGAAATCTCTTCTGTACACAGAGACCTGCAGCTCCCGCGCCTGTATATAGAGAACACATAGATGCACAACAGATAATACACACAAACACAAATAGAGGTGTACCCGTGCATAGCGGGAATTACCTTAGATCTGCAATCCAGCACTGAGCACTAGTGCTCCAAGCTCTGCACTTATGTCTGTAATGTGTTACGCTTGCACCTTATTATGGGGGTTCAAATTCTGGCTTCACTGGGCTCCCCTGACTAATTATAATGTGCTATCACACAATGAGATTTATGTGCCAGGGAAGCCCAGAGTAGTTGAACCCCGAGAAGCTGTATACATAACACTTACTGCCAGGATCCAGAGAAATGCAGAACTCAGTGGTCATGCTGGATAACAGGTAAAATGTAAGTCACTAATATTTAATTAAAGTGCTATCAAAAGTGGGGTTAGATAGGGCAAAAAGAAATCAGAAACATATTAATAGTATCGTCTATATCATTTTCTTCACTTCTCTTTTCTCCTAATAACTTCAACCAGATTTAACTGCAACCACGTCTCTATAGACTCCTCTACTTCATCTTCTGCTCACCCTGTTCCTCTATTTTACTTTACACCTCCTATTCCACATAGAGTCCATCTGTATCTCTCTCTCTCTCGTCACATCTCCTTTATCTCTTTCACATTGTCTATTTATACTCCTCTTCTGTCTCATCTACTCTGTTTCTCTCCCCAGCCTCATCTCCTCTACTTTCTCAAGTCTCATGTCTATCTCTCTCTTTCCAGTCGCATCCCTTTATCTAAATGCTGTCTCCATCCCCAAATCCCCCTCCCTCTATCTTTTATCTGAGTTCTGTTTCTCACCAGACTCATCTCTTCTGTTGAGTTTCATCTCCTCTCTTTCCAGTTTCATCTCTGCTATCTCTCACTCCACTCTCAACTCTTCTGTCTTTCTCTCCAGTCTCACCTCTTCTTCCTCTTTCAGTTCAACTGTCTCTCTCACTAGTCTCATCTGTTCTATCTTCCTGTCAGCTTCATCTCATCTATCTTGCTCCCAGCCTCATCTCTTCTATCTTTCTCTTAAATCTCATCTTCACTATTTTACTCTCCAATAACAGTACCCCTGTACGGTTTTCATCTCATCTGTATTTCTCATTAGACTCATCTGCATTGTTCAGTATCATCTCCTCTCCTTCCCCAGTTTCATCTCTTCTCTCAGTATTATTTCTTCTTTCTCATCAGTTACATCTTCTCTCTTTCTTCAATCTCACTTCTTCTATCTTTTTCTGCTGAACTGTCTCTCTCACTTGTCTGATTTCCTCACTTTCGCCAGTCTCATATCTGTTATCTCTCTCTCCAGTTTCACCTCTTTTCTTTTTCTTTCCGGTTTCATTTCCTCTCTCTTCAATTTCATCTCTCCCTCTTTCACTCTCTGTTCAGTTTAATCCCCCCCTTTTCTCTCTCTCTCCAGTTTCATGTCCTCTTACTCTACATTCTTACCTTTTCAACCTTCTTCTACCTTTTTTAACTCATCTCCTCTTTTGCCAGTTTCATCTCTTCTATCTCTCTCTCCAGTCTCACCTCCTTTCTCTCTCTCTTTCTTTTTCATCTCCTCTCTCTCTAGTTTCATTTCTCTCTCTCTCTCTCTCAACAGTTTCATGCCCCCCTCTCTCTCTCTCTCTCTCCAGTTTCATCGTCTTTCTCTCTCGTCAGTCTCATGTCCTCGTACAGTCCAATCTTACCGTTTCTACCTTTTACAACTCAACTGATTCATCAGTCTCATCTCTTCTATCTCTCCACCTAATCTCTTATATCTTTCTTGAGTCTAATCTCATCTATTGCTTTCTCCAGTTCCATCCCTCTATCCCCCCAACCAGCAGAGGCTGGCTGGGCTGAGCGGCAGGGGAGCATCTTGCTCCTAGTTGGGTCCATTAGTGGACTACCTTGGGCTAGGTCACTGGGCTACCTGCATTTTTTTTTTCCTCTTGAGTCTAACCTCCTCTATAACCTTTATTCCTCTCTCTAATACATGTCCCTCATCTTTCCAATATGTTCTCTATGTCCTTTCTTGTCTATCATTATTGCTACATCTTTGTTTTTCTCACCCTCTCCAGTTGTAATTTGAAAACCTGATCCCACGTGTCTCGTCCTTCTGTCTTCCAAGAAGTCTGCCCTACCACAACGTTATCGAGTCGTAGGACAACACTGATCTCACCTGAAGACACAAGCAATATCTACTGAGATAACGATAAATCATATTTTGGGGATAACATACATACATACATAAATACATTTATTACATGACATTTATGTAAAACATACCACAAAAACAAATCCATATGTAGAACACTTTGCAGATTATATGTTAAGATGGCGACACACAAAGTAATTATGCAGTTTAGTGTCTCAACATCTCCACATGGGTGGCCTCAAAATGAGCGTGATACTCATGACCGATATTGGCCTGTGTATCTGGTAATCTTCCGATCGCACTATTAGGTCCCCGTGCTTTATGGAAAAGTTCTAGCGATGCTTCCTTTGGCCCTTTACCAAATAGCCATATCTCCTTTGTTTTGGCCACCCATAGGTGTGGCAAACTTGGAAATTATACAGAGTGGCAGGATTGGCCAATGTGTGGTCAGCTTTAAACAGACACACCTTCCAATGAGATTAATGTCATCCAGTACACAAAAAACCTGCTTTGGTTCTTCCAAATGCAGTTATCTGCACAGGATTTTTTCATTGATAATAAAGATGTTTTTTGGGAAAGAACATCAGCAAACTTTTATGTTTCTAGCAAAAAGGACTGTAAGGAGTGAATAGATATACAATGCCAGTTTTTTTTAATGGATAATTAGGTTTAATATGTTTTTTTGATATAAACTATCCTAAATAGCTAATTATTATTAATAGTAGAGGGAGTTGCATTTATATAAAATATACAAAATGTGAAAATATTTTAATAAGAGATATATACAATGTGTTTGTATCTGCCTTCAAATGAATGGATCGCCCTGGAACTTGGGGACTATCAGTGAGACAGGAAGAAATGTAAACATTACCAAACTAGTGGTATCAGGACAAGTGGCATCTAATCCCATAGAAGGAAAGCCCACCCCTGAGATACATTGACCTCTGTCTGGAGTTCTCTATTAACATAACTTAATTGCATTCAATGTACAACTGTATCTATAACGTATGATACAGTATATGGATTGTATTTTTCATTTATTGTGTATGTTGGCTTGTACAGTCATGGCCAAAACTTTTGAGAATGACACAAGTATTGGTTTTCACAATGTTTGCTGCCTTCTGTCAGATGTAGCTATAGTATACTGAAGTACAATTACAAGCATTTCATAAGTGTCATAGGCTTTTATTGACAATTACATTAAGTTTATGCACAGAGTCAATATTTGCAGTGTTGAGCCTTATTTTTGAAGACCTCTGCAATTCGCCCTGACATGCTGTCAATCAACTTCTGGGCCTCATACTGACTGATGACCGCCCATTCTTGCCTAATCAATGCTTGGAGTTTGTCAGAATTTGTGGTTTTCTGTTTGTCCACCCACCTCTTGAGGATTGACCACATGTTCTCTATGGGATTAGGGTCTGGGGAGTTTCCTGGCCATGGACCCAAACTTTTGATGTTTTGATCCCCGAGCCACTTGGTTATCACTTTTGACTTATGGCAAGGTGCTCTATCATGCTGGAAAAGACATTGTTCATCACCAAACTGTTCTTGAATGGTTGGGAGAAGTTGCTCTTGGATGATGTTTTGGTACCATTCTTTATTCATGGCTGTGTTCTTAGGCAAAATTGAAGAGTCAACACTGCAAATATTGACTCTTTGCATAAACTTAATGTAATTGTCAATAAAAGCTTTTGACACTTATGAAATGCTTGTAATTTTAGTTTAGTATAACATAGCAACATCTGACAAAAAGGTCTAAAAACACTGAACACAAACTTTGTGAAGACCAATATTTGTGTCATTCTCAAAACTTTTGGCCATGACTGTATATACATAATGTCTAAATATGTTTATACAGTAGCTAATATTACAAATATAAACTCATATTTACTTGACTGTTCATCACTGCGGTTCAGGCTGGATGTGCGTAAATACATGCTCCGCCCAGTGCGCACTTTTAAGCTCTTTCCCTCCAAGGGGCTGTTTCCGGGTAACCAGAGAGGTGCGCTCCGTGTACGCCCAGGGACCGTGTCTAACAAGTCTGTACAGCCCAAGAGACGAACCTGTAACACGCCTGTAAGAAATTATTGGATTTAGAAGAAAATTCAATGTTTTAAAGACATATTTTTCTCGTGTCATCTACTTTTCTGGACCTGTAGTTGTTTACAACAGCAGTTATAGTTATGTCCTATAATAATAATAATAATAATAATAATAATAATAATAATAGCCTTGTCCTTACTGTACTGTAATGGCAGCAATTTAAATGGAAATACAGATATGAGACATATTGTTCAGAACGCTTGGGACTCCATAATATGGAACTCTATCACTAAAATATACTAAATTACATTGAAAATGACTCAAAAAAATGAGCCCTGCCTTTCTTTACTCCGCACATGAAGTCCCTTTTAAAATGTGTATCAATGCTGCTCAGAGTCCTGTAGGAGGAGCCACTTGATGATTATGTCTGTGTGTTTCACATTCTCCTCCTTATTCATTTATTTATGTAGCAGTGCTCCTCACAGTGATAGCTCGGAACTTCCTGGACAGCGGTTTTGCAGCTAACAGATCCCATATCAGTATAGTGACCAGGCACTGTGTGTGGGGTATTTTACATGAAATGGACTCAATCACCCTGCATAGTATTTGCATATGCAAAGTTACGCCTTACAAGTGTGCGGGATTACCTGTGAGCGGGGCGGATTTAGAGAGAGTGCTGTATGGAGAGGCAGGTGAGGGAGCACCGAGTCTTGTTGGAGAGACACACATAGCCATCTCCTCTCGCAAGAGACATCTTTTAGGGTGGTCATGAGGTAAGTCCTCAAGACACCTCTGAAGAGACAGCGTCAGCAGATCCAGCCTCTGGCGAGACTCTACAAGGCGAGACTGCACCTGATCAATAACAGACAAAAAACAGTCTTAGATTTACTTATTCTGACAGCCTGCTAATGCACATAGACAGAGAATAAGTAGGACTGAAGTAATTCACACTTGCAATCATAAAGAATCATGAAATCAGTGAGCAAAATGTTGTTTTAATGATGGACAGTGACATAAGTTAGGCCCTACATGGGGGATGGGAGTTTTACTACTGAAGACCTCATATGAAAAGAGTACATGGTTGGGTCATATGAAAAGCTGTGAGTCTTCACATGATCAGCTATGTGAAATATGCTGGTATGCAGGCTTAAATGTTTTGATCAAAATATGAACCAATACCTCATGGTTTCATTTTGCTAGTTACACACAGATATGCAGTGATAAGGACAAGCGCTGACAACTGTCTTTTTTTTTAAATACAGAAACAAAGCTGAAATCTTCACCATTCATCTCCAATCCATGTTGTTCTTGGTAGAGAACTTTCGGAGGGACGCTACTTCATAGCACTAAAGGGTGTGCACAGTATTCTCCGCAGCAGGAGATACAGAGCAAGGAGAAACCACATGGCATGTATTTGTTTCTATAAGTTATGTTTAATTGGGCTGACAGCAATGAAGTAAGTTGTGGTAAACCGTTTAAATGTTCACAGAGATCACTTGAAGAAAGAAGACCTTTATACACACCTCGTTCACCGCACTCTTCTCCTGAGCCTTAACACCACCCAGCATCCTCAGGGCATTCTCCGCTCCCTCAGACACAGCCCACTCCACCCGGTAGTGGTGTCTCAGCTCCTCGATGTGGAACTCAGTCTGTGATAACTCCGACGTGCCTGTGGATAGGGGCGAGCAGATGAGGATGTCCCTACTCTCCAGAAAAAGTTATGGTTCTGCATAATATAACTTGTCGAGTCCTATATGCTAGAAGTAATTCTCAGATCTTACAGTCTATGCTACAAAAGGTTGGACTTTAATGTGAAATTAGCACTTGTGCAGAGTGATCCTCAAACGATTTTTCCATCTCTCCTCTATGGGACCAAGCTTATGGCTGCTCTCATTGGACGGACTATCAGGGCACATTGGTGCAAAACCAATGTGTGCCTTCCAGGGGTGTCAGGCAGATCTGACAATCAGCCCCTTTTCTTTACAAAAATGTCCATAGCAACAGTCACAATTAGATTTAGATCCTTACTGTATCTGGATTGACTGAATTCCCCTAGATTAAATCATGGAGTGTCTTTTGTGTACTGAATAAATGTCACATCACAGCGGTGTCCTGATTTTAGAGATCATTTGTACTCAATAGGAAAACCATACATTTATTTGCAGTAGCACAGTATCCAGTATATCCTATAATCGTCACTTGACCCTTCCCCCTTACCTGCCCCTGACGCAGTCTCCTGGGAAGCCCTGCGGATCTGTGTGCGCAGAATGTGGATTTTTGTGTCACTATCAGATAACATCTGCTGAGCGGCTGAGAGCAGCTTCTTATCCTGTAAGACAGCGTACCTGCTAAACAAGGATCTTGAATACACCAAAATAATGCATAGAATAATGATTTAATTAGGTTTTCACTTGCTGTAATAATTGCCCTTTCACTAAATCTTCCTAATAAATTTGGGAAAGGAGGGGCATAGAGGCCTAAAGTTTAATTGGTGTGCAGTCTCATAGGTAACAGAAATAATCCATACAGAATGGTGAAGTCAAATACAGAGGCATGACCAGTGATGCCACAGTAACCATCTCAAGAGCTGCTTAATTATCGGCTCCATAATCACTGTGAGGAGGGAAATAATGTATATAATTAATATATTAATAATATATTATTAGTAGTAAAAATTCTGAGAAAGCTTAAGAGGGTGAACACCTTGAAACAACCCCTGCTATTTAGAGCAACATCCCTGCATACGCACACCTAGCTTTACAGGGATGGGCAAGGATTCCTGGGACAAAATAATGGGTATACAAAGACCTAGAGAGCGGGTCTTGTACTTATTATAAGACACAGTTTGCACCTTACAGTTTCACTGCTTTGGGGGAATTTCACTACCAGATGGAACTTGGCCGATAAAGTAAAAATCATCAAACCAACAAAGTGAAACCAGTAATAACGACAGCCACAATGTCATCCCATTCTCATGATTAATGTAAGACACAAATGGGTCTAAACTAATATGTATGACAAAACAGGCGTTATAGAGAGTGGTCCCAGTATGATAGCAGGTTAGACTTTGATGTCACATTTTTACTATTACCACAATTTCATCATCGGCCAAACCACAAATCCAAGCGCAGATTGTTTTTTATGTGAGTGTTGCCAACTGCTGTGTACGTGCAACTTGAAGTGCACTTGGTGGATGAGTAGGCACATCTGTGGGTCTACAGATTTTGCGGCTCATTAATAACCCTTACTGTCCCTAGAATGCGTCCTGCGCTGACAGCCGGCAGAGGTCAGCGATGGTGGCCCAAACCATCTAAGCGATCAAGCACTCAGACCAGGAGTGTGTGAGTAAAAGCAGCTTCTAATTCAACAACATCTGCGGCCAATTAGAAGCTACATCACTGTCTACATACTGAGTGGGACTTTGAATACTCGCCAACATTTCAAAATAATTATAAAGGACACTTTGCTGCTTGCTGCTGACCTAGTGCATCCAGTCACTTCCTGTTTGGGAGGAATTTGGTCCTCTACGATCCCCATAATGGCATGTTCATTGAGCCTGGCATTTTTTTGCATTTTGAATATCGATAATAAATGTACATTAACTTGTAAAGCCATATGAATAAGAATAGTGTGACTTGCTTTCAATAATATTATTATTATCTTTTATTTATAAGCACTAACATTTTACTCAGCTCTGTACTTTGAGGGGGTTCATGACATAAAAAAAAGTAAATATAGCGACATAAAAATGAAGGTAAAGATTGCCCTGCTCAAGTGAACTTACTAGATATAGAGTAGGGTTGTATAGTGCCGTTGGCCAATACTGAAAAATAGGGACAGTTCAAGTGTGAAAGTTTCCTGACATTGACATGACCTTGTTCCTGGACGTTAGTGCCAACTTCTGACATCTCTCGCCTCTACCCGCTGTCCCCAATGGCAGTGTTCGGCAGCAATTTAAAAATATTGGGGTTCCCAATGTGATTACCTAAATAGCAGAATTTATCTAAAGGAGGAAACATCCCCTTTAAATCCTGCATTTACTTCCATTCTTCCACTTTTAACAAGTCACTTTCAGATACAGCTATTCCAATCCGTACCTAGTGACCATAATAAGTATTTATACAAAAATGTATGCACTTAATAAAACAGGTAAAAGATAATGGGAAAATATACTGTATTGATAAGTAGCAGTAAGCTGAACTTAATTGTCTATTCAGGTTCAGAAAAACATAAGCATATAAATAACTCAGTATAGAAACCCTTCTTTCCCCACGTCACTTACTAATGTGACAGCTGGCACTTGGTTTAAATTTCCAAGGCAAAAGGAAATATCACCCGCAAACAGCAAAGGACTAGTGCTACCATGTGTCAATACAAGATACAATCATTTATGTGTATATGTTATAGGGCCACTCTCTGTATAAATATACTATATGTTCTAATAGATTATTTTTGGCTGTATGACAAACATTTTACAAGAAAGGGAGTGTATATAATGAATGATTGGGTAAAGGATAGGGATTATGGGCCTGATTTCGAGTTGTACGTAAATCCAAATGTGACCAGTAAAAATCCACTTTGCTGCACTAAGCATGTGCATTAAAATACAGCCATATTTATAGTAACTTGCACTTGTGATCTCTGGAGAGGGGGATGGGGAGCGTACACTGTTGAGTACAGTAGGGGGTGCCCACATACAGCACTTAGGCTCATCCAGGCACCTCTGATGCCAGCAATGCCAAAAATTGTAAAGTAAAAATTCTATTAAATGCTACTGTGGAAATACAAGTCCCAGCAAGGCCTGGCAGTAGTTGAATGCTCATCGATGCAGATGCTGAAGGAACTACATGTGCCAGCATGTCCATGGTTGCCATGGCCTGCCAGGATTAGCCCGTAGCGATATTCAGCAAAGGACTGGCTCTCTCTAGGCTAGGGGAGGGGGTGCATGATTTGACACTGTGCTGCAGGCAGACTTGCCAACTTTTTTGTATTGGCCTCTGGGAGATCCACGATCAGGTGGCCGTGTGGGGGTGGGACCTGGCGAAATGCATGATTTTGGCCCGGCCCCCACCTGCTTTACCAACTAAGTCAGCAGGATCCGGGAGGTTGCCCTGTTTTCTAGGGAGTCTGGGAGGACTGCCAGAAATTCAGGAGTCTCCCAGACATTCCGGGAGAGTAGGGAACTATGGCTGCAGGACTCCCTGTTATGTGACAGCCCAGCCTGGCATAGACATTCTGCTGGTTATCACCTTTGTAAGAGTCCCCTCATGCTTGCTCTCCCCTTGCATTAGCAGTTAGCCATAGCTCAGGTGCTGGTTACTTTTATTTTGGTGGGTTGAATATGTCATGTTTTTATTTAGAGAGACCAAAGATAGTATGGACACACTTGCATAAATATAAATGGAATAAATTAAATACATTTTCTTTAATGCATTTCATGAACTAGATAAACATTAGGGTGTGGCACTACCGCTATCAGAAAGGGAAGGGCTTTAAAGATAGTAAGACAGTCAGAATTATGCATCTGATATTTCATGTTGCGGTCAGGATATGTAGTTGTATAGTAGATAAAAGAGGGTCTAACAAGTGCAGAGTAGTGTGAAAACAGGAAGTTTAAATGAATAAGGAGGATGTCCACATGTGATAATAGGACATGCCTTGAGCTGATGATTCTGCATGCTTGAGTCACAGTAAAAACTCTGCAGTTATTATGCAAACTGCCTGCACAGATGGACAGTAACATTAATCTGGGGGAGTAGACATAGTTATGTACAGTGCATTACACAATGCACAGGAGCTCAGCTGCACTCTTTATTTTTGCATTCTCAATAACCTCCAGAATAATGTAAATTACATTTTTTCAATTAGTAGGAAATCATGATGATTTCTGATAATTACACCCATTTGATTCTTCTCCTCTCTATTTCCATTGCTGCAATGTCCATTCCCACCCCTACCACGCAGTGATCTCTCCAATACACCATATCATGACTTTCCCATCACTACCCAGTCATGTGCATTTTCTGTCTATTTCCTCAAATTAGATAATTCTTTTCTCCTTTATTTAACGTAAATATGCACTAATCACCCTATGATGGTGTGATGAAATGAGGAGGTGAGACATTCCGTGTGGCTGAAAACCACAAGGAATGAGTGGGTAACCTTTGTTGAGCCCACTTGGCTGTACAGCGCCCCCGTATCGTGAGGGGGTCCTTACAGAGGCAGCTTGGTTAGTAGCAGAAGCTGAATTAGGGAAGGAGGTTCTCCCTGTATAAGAGCTCCTTGGAAAGTGCCCCCATACCTTGAGCGAGGGTCACTGTAACTAGGAAATGAGTCCCCACTGTGAGGTACAGAAAGAGCCCTGCGGTAGTGTAATGATAACATCAAGTAAGCAGAGGCCCTGGCTAATGGGACATTGTGAGAAGACTGCCTGAGTACATAATAACTGTGCATTTAACTGCACAGTAACAGCAGCATAGTTCCCAAGTAGTTAAATGTCACTGGATATTGGAATGCAATTTGTCTCTGCAATGGGATGGGGTGCACCACGACACGGAGAATCCCTGGATAGTGGTATATGGTTAATCCTGGCTGGAATGAGTGCAAGAACTTATGAAGTATGTCCATTGTTTGCTGAGACCTGGAAGAGAGAGCCAAGTATTTTCAGAGCGTGTGGAACTACTGCACAGAGGAACATCGGGTACACAGCTGTGTCATTATTGATGCTGGAAGTAAGAAACGTGCAGGTGGAGTAACTGAGTGAAAGTATAACATCCGCTGTGTTATGTGCTGGAGGCATGTGGGAGAAGTTGTACTTGTAACCGGTAAGTTTATGCGCAGGAGGAGAAGGCGATTGAATAAAATGTTCTTTTATTTGTCAGATGGCCTGGTGCCCAACATTTCTTTAATATTGCACTGCACCAATACTGGGTTATAGAGTAGAATAGTACTATTCTGAGAAATCATTTATGAACTGGAAAAACGTGTCTCAGTTGAACACCACTCTTACACTTTTTAGAGCTTTCCCTCTTTGCAACTTTTATGTGGGATTGTCTAGATGAAAACATATATGATATAAGAGTACAAATTCCACCTCAATGTCCTGGCTACTATAATTTTAAATTCAATTCAACATTTCTTCTGCTAAAATACAGCTTGGTAGAGCCTAATTTATTTTCTTTATCGGGAATGTCTTTGTTACATGTTCCACAATCATACATTTAAATGATTTGCCACTAAATGCGATTTCCCTTATAAAGTGCACCTGACAGGTGTCAAACACGTCCCATTTAAAGTATAGGGGCCCGATTCATTAAGGATCTTAAATGAAGAGGATTCTTATTTCAGTCTCCTGGACAAAACCATGTTACAATGCAAGGGGTGCAAATGAGTGTTCTGTTTTGCACATAAGTTAAATACTGACTGTTTTTTCATGTAACACACACATCAACTTTAAATTTCAGTGTACAAATAAGCTATCAAGTATTTGTGTGTTACATGAAAAAACAGTCAGTATTTAACTTATGTGCAAAACAGAACACTCATTTGCACCCCTTGCATTGTAACATTGGATTCGTCCAGGAGACTGAAATAAGGATCCTCTTCATTTAAGATTCTTAATGAATCAGGCCCTAGGTCTAGAGCCTCAACTCCGCTGCATCCACGTATGTGTAAAAATTCGGGCAAATACCCCAATTTATGCACTTTCTCCACCACTTGCGGATCTTTCAAATATTTCACCCCAAAATGTAGTCTCTTTTTTAGCATGTTGGCACAATATGAGGATCAGCAAGGAACGATCTCCCATGTTCAGCCAGCTACATCGGAAGATGCAGCTTTCTGCACTATCCAAACAGAAATGTGATGGTAAACAAACCAGCTGCAAATAAATGACCTTTTATGTCATCTCTCTACTACCACATCATCTGCCGCTACACAAACAGCTTCCTTTTGGGGATTGTGTTCTGAGGTACCAACTTTACCCAGAAACAGTATAGAAACAAACACGATAACTGTGTCTCACCTTGACTGATCCATTACTGTACATCTGGATCATATTTTCAGCGCCCTGCCTCACTCTCATCTCAATGTCCAACTGACGCTCTAATCTTGACATACGAGAGTGCTGGGTTTGACAGAGGACACTCGAGGAGAGGCTGCTACCTGGAAGAAATGAGAGGGAAGGTGCACAGAATGTCAGTGTACCAAGCAATCTACTGTCCCCTGTGTCTATGCAACCCTAAAGAAACCGTTCAGGCTTCATAAGCCAATCACATACACTGAAATGTAATTCAAGAGCCACCTACCAGGCACTAAAGGGGAAACGTACTGACATTTAATGTCACTGCTTAAAATTGCCTAAGTTTGTCGGAGGACATGAAGCACAAAGAAATACATATCATTCATTTCAAGTTGTCCAGATTTGGTGGGGACTGAATGGGTAAAATTATGGACCTATAGTATGAGGAGATAAAAACCAATAAAGTCTCTGTAATCGGTTAAATCTCATAAACATTATCCCCAGCTCTGAGGAATTACAGTACCTGAGTTGGGACCCGGGGATGTTGGAGAAGCATCAAGTTCATCCAGCTCTTGTCTTAAGTTATCTAATCTCCTCTCACATGTTCTTAGCATGGTCTCCACATGTCCCAGATTCTTTCGCTCCGTGGTAGCTCTGCGAAGTCTCTCCGCTCCATCCTTAATCTTTAACTCTCTGCAGATCTCCCTGCGCAGACGCTCTCTTTCCTCCTCCAACCCTTGGTGTTCTCCTTTATCACCATCCAACCCTGGGAGATCTCCGGCATCTAAGTTCTGCAGCTCTTCACTCTGTTCCCCAACACTGACTCTTCCTCCTCTCACCGACTGCATCTCTCCACTGCCCAATGCTACCTGTCTCCTGGCCCCCTCCTCTCCCTTCTTACTGCAGGGAGCGTAGACATTAACCTGAGAAGAGAAAACATAAATTGGGTGAGTGGGAGTATAAGATGCACAGAGATTAAAATAATAAGAATGATCATAACTGCTATTACACTGAGACATGTCTATGATGAGCTCCTACAAGGAGATGAAAAATGTGACAATTTAATAGCTTGAGTAGAAGAAAATATATAGATTTGATTTTTTATTTATTTTTAGGTTATTATTCCCTTTGTTCCTTTAAGCTATAGACATCCCTGCTGCAATCCTTAGTTGGTGTGGGCAGCAGTTCCTGTGACACTTATGTCATGTGACCATTCAGAGCCAATGCCCTGAAAGCTGGCAGCCTTATGATGCTACTCAGGGAACAGGGACCATGTCCTGCCAGGACATGGTCTGTTCACACTCAAGACTAATTAATAATCATAGCTGCCCAGCGTATGGATAACTGGTTAACATGCAGATGTGCGTACATGACAAGCAAGTCATGTACATACAGACAGTGGATAATGTGAGGGTAAAAAAAGGGAACTACAGTCCATTTAAGATGCTTACAACTTTGCAATAATAACCAGAATTGTCACTCTAATCACAATCCAGAGTAATATATGTGCATTTAAAAGTTATACTTTGTTTGACAAAATGAATAAGTATGTGTCACGCAGGTCATGTGATCAGGGGCTTTCCCAACGCTCCCTGGCTGCATCTCACACACTCAAACATTCAATTGATAACTGTAGCAAAAGTGACACCTGCTGGTTATAAATAAATAGATCATCCAAACTACTAATGAGGAGCAGCTTAAGTACAGAGCAATAACTGTAATAAAATCATTATTGAATAGCTTACAAAATAAAATTATATGTATATCTACTGTACACAACATATTAAAAAGGCAGATTGATGAATGTTTTACTTTAAATTAGTGCCTTGAAGATCAAATGAATGCAAACAGCCTGCCTAACTGGCTAAAGGTCCCTTCTCTACGTACAGGGTGTCTGGGAACGAGCAGACTGATAAGAAATAGGGTCATTTATGAAGCACGAAATAGGAGTGTCATAAAGCATAACTATGGTGCCGATTCAAATAAGGGCGATGTGCCACGAATCGCTTCTGGGGCGGTAGCGGGGGCACTCCGCGGCGATGTAACATCACAAATTTTGCATTGCACCCTATAGAGCTGTGCAGGAGAATCTGCAATGATGGCTACCGTAGTACCTAGAAATGTGTGCGGCCGATCTTTGCAGTGATGTTCGGCCGCACATTGCTGAGGATTGAATCAGCCCTATGACTTTTCACTGCACACTATTGTGTGGTCCAACATGGCATATTTTGGGAGGTAGGATGGTTTTTGCTCTGCATGATGAAGAGATTGGAAAGAATTAAGGCGTTACTGTGGTTTACAATCTAGGCATAATTTTGTGGCCTTTTGCATGCTTAACCCAGGACTATTTTAATACATAAGTGGGCCCAGAGCGAAGATCACATTCTTGAGCCCTTAACTCTATGTGGAAAGGTAACATCATAGCTCTGTTAAGAATCAGGATAGTTTTGGTACTTGATCATGTTTAATTAGGGATCTTAGATCAAGGCTCTCCTTTCTCCTTACACCAGTAGAAAACTTTTAGAAACTCTGTGGCCAGGCCCCATTGGACATCATTGACATATTTTAATTTAAAGTATTATAAGTTAAAGTAAGTGCACAGTTTTGCCCATTGAAACCATTGTGGCACTGAAAACTAAAATAAAATACCATGTGACGTAGACCACAGCACCGATAAGCCCTTAATTTTCATACCCTGATATAAACCAATGAAGACAAAGGAAATTCCTGTGTAGCTTTAAAACAGCCTCTACATTCCAGGGCTGTGAGAATACTCTCTCCTATTTTATAATCTATTGTATAATCTCCGGCATCAGTACTGCATGAACTAATATTTTCCTATTTCCTATTCCTTTGTTCATACTTCTTGATTTGCACCTAATCAGCTTGCTTAATTCCTCTCATCTAGAAGTCCTCATATACACTACAGCTACAGTCTATACTATATCATAAGCATATTATAAGGCATATTATAGGCACCCAGGACACTATACATATTTGCAATCTAGGTGAGGAAATCTGAACATTTTAGGTACAGCCCTGATGTGCCCAAACCATACCCATAAATAACAAGACTCTGGGCCTGATTCATTAAGGATCTTAACTTCAGAAACGTCTTATTTCAGTCTCCTGGACAAAACCATGTTACATTCCAAGGGGTGCAATTTAGTATTCTGTTTTGCACATAAGTTAAATACTGACTGTTTTTCATGTAGCACACAAATATCAACTTTAAATTTTAGTGTACAAATAAGCTATCAAGTATCTGTGTGCTACATGAAAAAACAGTATTTAACTTATGTGCAAAACAGAATACTAATTTGCACCCCTTGCATTGTAACATGGTTTTGTCCAGGAAATAAGAAGACATGCTAGAGATAAACAAATGTTGAACAAATCTGATCCCGCAAACTGATATCACCATCAGTATCTGCATACTAAGACTTACTTTGTGCCGAATGACAGCAGGCTTGAGCTTAGTTTGAATCTTTCAATATAGGGTGACTTTACAATGAATAGGAAAATATAGGTTTTTTTCCTAACAAATGTTCCGATCTGAACTGCAACATACAATACATATAAAACTGAACCAGACAGATTCATATACAGTGAAATCCTTATTTTGCATTTCCTGATTTTACACTTTCCAGGAATTGACACTCATTCCCCAGTGCATTTCAATGGGTCCATTTCCCGGATTTAACACTCCCTCCTCCTGCATTTTACAACACAAAATATGTCCATAGAACACAGTTTTTGTTGTCATATTGATGTACAGGATATTTGGGATTCCAAATCTCTGGTGAGTTTACATTTTAGATCCCCCATATCTCTGATGTCCTTAGAATACAGATACTCTAAGTATCTGGTTGTGACAGACTGGAGAGCCCAATTAGATTATTTACCCCTCCTGTGGCCTGGAGCTCAGATACCTGAAGAAAGCACCCACAGGTTCATCCAGGAAGGATACCATCACTAAGTACATATGCAGTGATTAGAATCATTTGTGGAGATCTGTTGTGGGATCCCATTATCTGCAAACTTTTTGGGGTCTAAAAAAGACCCAACTGCAGGGACAGTCGGAAGGTACGTCCCACTTCACACTGCATTTGTGAAAAGGGTGGGAAGATTTGGAGAGCAGCATTGCAATGTCTAAAACATAGCCAGGCCCCTTGCATGCTGTTCATGCCCATTCCTGGGGTTTTGCGTTGTAAAACCACCAAGATTTGGGGGGTCGATTGTTAAGCCACCAGATATTTGGGAGTCTGCATTGCATAGTGGCCTCCAGAACAGAGTCAATACTATATCATGGGGAGTAGTATACACTGTGTTTTATACAGTGGTCACTAATATGATGTCTGTACTGTATATTTGTCGCTAGAATGTTGTCTGTATAGTATTCTGTATTGGTTACTAGGATGGACTCTGTATTTTTATAGCTAATACTTTCTTTATTGTATTTCAGTCAGTTGAACATCCTCTGTAATGATTATTAGTCACTAGAGTGCTCTCTGTACTATATATTGGCACCAAGATGCTCTCTGTTTTGTAAAGCGGTTGCTAGAATACTCTCTTTATTGTATAGAAGTAACTAGAATGCTCTCTGTATTGTATAGAACTTCTATACAATACAGAGAGCATTCTAGTTACTTCTATACAATACAGAGAGCCTTCTAGTTACTTCTATAATAGAAGTAACTAGAATGCTCTCTGTATTGTATAGAAATAACTAGAATGCTCTCTTTATTTTATAAAGACCACCAGAATATTCTCTGCATTGTGTATGTCTCTGTGGGCCTGATTCAGATTGAGACGTACCCCCTTTGTGTAGCATATCTGTGCATTATTTTGCACTGTGCATACTCAGAAAGTAAACATCTGCAATGATGGCCAAACCTGCAACTTTTTTGGCATCTATGAATCCTTACGCCTGAAGAAGCGTGGGGAGGGAAGGGGTGCTCTAATGTAGGCAATGTACAGTAAGGGCGTGTTTGAGCAATTGCTTATGGATGGGACATAGCCACAGATGTGGCTGTAATGGGTGGTTTTATTTGCGAGTGGTCACAGGCAGGTGCAAGTAGCGGATAATTATAATGAACACTCGAACTAGCAAACTAAATATAGTATTAATGGCACTATAATGGAAACTACTGACGAGGAAAGGGATTCAGAAGTCACTATTTCAGGTGACTTAAAGGCAGGTAAGCAATGCAACAAAGCAATGAGGAAGACAAGTCAGATGCTTGGTTGCATAGGGAGAGGAATCAGTAGCAGAAAGAAAGAAGTAATAATACCACTGTATTGTTCATTAGTACGACATCATCTAGAATACTGTGTTCAATTCTGGAGGCCATATCTCCAGAAGGATATAAATACATTAGAGACTGTACAAAGAAGGGCAACTAAAATGGTGCATGACCTACAGCACAAAACTTACCTGAAAAGATTAAAAGATCTTAATATGTATAGTTCGTAGCAGAGAAAAGAAAGGAAGGACATGATATAAATGTTCAAATATCTCAAGGGTTTGGACAAGGTACAGGGGGGAATGATTCTTCACAGGAAGAGAATTATTAGAACACGAGGACATGCACTGACACTGGAGGGGAGGAGGTTCAGAGGAAATTTGAGGAAAAATTACTTGACAGATTGGGTAGTGGATAAGTGGAATAGCCTCCCATCAGATGTGGTAGAGGCTAATACAGTAGAGCAATTTGAAAAAGGCTTAGGATAGACCAAACAATAACCGTATTGAGAATAAAAGATGAAATAGGATTTGAGGTTACCATAGGTTAATAAAACAATGGGTAAACTAGAAGGGCCAAGCGGTTCAAATTCTAAACCAGATGTAATTAGAGGTTTGCGAATGATTTGCAGACGCTTTTTGAGGCTCTAATACTCGCTAGGTTATAGATTAAGATTTGCTGAGTATATTGTACTAAAGAAAAAGTTAAACAGTTTTGGATGCATGTCAGGAAGTTGTTCCTGCTGTATAAGATTGGTTATTCAAGATTGCATGATGCTTCATAGCAGTTGCATTCATAGCATATTAAATAAAAGATTTTTGTACATATTCCCAAGTTGGAGTGTCTGAGGGGTGTGTCTGCTGTCAAACATACGCATCTGCTACTCATTCAGACCTTGACGCCTCTTTATACGGCGTGCATACACATACATTTGCTTACGCTTGTGTTCTACTCTGAATCAGACCCTGTACTGTATGGAGGTTACTAGAATGTTCTTTGCATTTTATATGCCACTAGAATGATCTCTATACTGTATATCTGACATGAACTCTGTATTATTATTACCAGCTCACCCCTGTAGAGGGCTGGATATGTTTGCTCAGAAATGGGAAGTTTATATTTTTTTGTCAAGTAAACATTTAATTTTACATTGCAGATGTGATTTTACATGCTGGAGGAATCTGTTTATCACAATAACTTACAGCTGCTACTTGTAAATTGTCTTGTGTCCTTTTTACATTTTTTGTGCTGGGGTACTATAATAGCAGTGTCCCTGTGACCAAATTCACTCCGGTGATGGGAACCCCAATGCCTTGCAATGTGTTTGCATGGTGCTGGAAACAACAGGAAGAAGCAGGGGGTGGTGAGCAGAGAGGAAGCCCTGTATGGTAAAGAAGGAGCCTACGGAAATATCAGGCAGCAGTGGTTCTTAATTACCCTACGGTATAATTTGCTTGTATTATAATAAGCTTCATTACTGGTGTGGCTTTCCGCATTAGCCCTGGCTTATAGGTTACAGGGTATTTTCACTTGCAAAATACACTCTCGTGAGCATTATTAGAAAATAACCTACTGTGCATTTTCACTGGCGTATTACAATCCATTTTGCATTATCACTAACCTAACAAACTAGGAGGCATATCGCTGCCATATTGCATCCAGCGACTTATTTTATCTTTTTGGGCATTATCACTGGTATATTTTATTCTACTAGGCGTTATCACTGGTATATTCTCTTACTGAAATAAAAACCTAAGTGACACATTACAGCCCGGGCAGGGCCGGTGCTAGCCTCCATGGCGCCCTAGGCATTTTTACAAAATCGGCGCCCCAGCCCCCCCCCCCCCCCGCAACAATCGGCGCCCTCCTCCCTCCTCCCCCCTCACCCCGTCTTTCCTTACCTCACCACCGCTGCCTCTCTGCTCCGTCTCCTCCCCTCCACTCACTGACACTAGTGAGTGGAGGGGAGGAGACGGAGCAGAGAGGCGGCGGTGGTGAGCAATAGCCTCTTCCCCCCTCCCCTGTGCATCTGAATGCTGTGCGGCGGCCGTGACAGGTACGGTCAGCGGTCGTGTCACTCACCGGACTGTGAGTGCTTCTTCCCGGACTATTAGGAACCGTGGACGTCCTCTATCCTGAGGGACTGCGCATGCGCAGCCCTTTCCAAACCTTCAGTGTATGTTCCTTTAACTTAATTGGCAGATCAGGCAACCTCCCTATATTAAGCACCTGTGGTCAACGCCACGTTGCCTGATCTTGGAGTCTCATTCCCCATGAGTCTCTGAAGGTGTTCCTGTGTTTCCTCGTTTATTCAGCCCAGCTGATTCCTGTGGTTTCCAAACCACTTCTACCTCTGTGGTTTCCAAACCACTTCTACTACTGTGGTTCCCATACCACTTCTACCATCTACTATATCATCGTGACTGTGAGCTGATTCCTATCCGCTGCCTCCGTGCACTACAGTCTTCTAATCACTTCAACTCTACCATGTATCATTGGGACTGTTAGCTGATGCCTATCCGCTGCCTCCGTGCATTACAGGCTTCAACCACATCCACTCACCTGTTCATGATTGTGACTGCCAGCTGATTCCTATCCGCTGCCTCCGTGCACTACAGGCTTCAACCTGCAACTCGTCTGTGTTTCATCATCGTGACTGCTAGCTGATTCCTATCCGCTGCCTCCGTGCACTACAGTCTTCAACCTGCAACCCGTCTGTGTTTCATCGTGACTGTTTAGCTGATTCCTATCCGCTGCCTCTGTGCGCTTCAGTCTTCAGTCCTTGTCTACTCTACCGTGTTTCCTTGAGTCTGCTGCCACTATTGCTACCCGCTACTCTCCGTGATCATCTGTTCCAGTTCAACTCTGCTCCGGTGTCCCATCGTTACTGCACCTGCTGGTTGCTATTGGTTACCTCCGTGTTCCCGCAGAGACCCGCTGCTGTTACTTCTCAGCGCTACTCATCCATCTACTGCTGATCCGCTCTCCACGCCTTCCTGTGTTCCCTGCTGGTCTACCTACCCGTGCGCTGCACCTGCTAGACCACCGCTTCACCCATCCAGGGACTTTGCATCCTGCCGGCCTCCTGCCGTTCAGGTATCTCTGCACTTCTGTCTGACTGCCTTCTCCTGAACCACGGTATGCATACTTCCCATTGACTGTGCTGTGTATTGCATACCTTGCTGGACTGTGTTGGTTCTCCTCTGGAGTGTACTATCCGCTGAGTCTATTGCCATCATTGACTGTGTTATCTCATGCTGGATTACTTCAAGAGACTTTCTATATTGGCAGTGTTGTTCAGTCATTTATACATTTATATTGTGCATATTACTGTGGATCAAAGTCAAGGTGCCCGTGTATATATTGTGTTGCAGTCTCTCCCCGTGCACCTCCTCACATATATATTCAGTGGTACAACTTGCTAGTGGCAGACCACTGACCCCTGTTTCCAGTTTCACCTGCTCCAGTATCCTCTCACATAGCAGTGGTACAACTTGCTAACGCAGACCACTGACTCCCCGGATACCTCCACTTGGATTCCATTCCTTCACTCAGACAGCGGTACAATTTGCTATCCGCAGACCGCTGACTCTCATCACCTCCTCGTTTCTGTTGGACATTCCTCCTCACTATAGCAGTGGTACAACTTGCTACCGCAGACCACTGACTACCTTCACGTGTCCTTTGTCCATACAGTTCCTCGTGTATTACTACCTCCATATTGCCAGTGCTGCTAGTCATAGACTTTCCTGAGCATCTCATCATCTGCTATTTCCTGTTCCGTGATCACCCTGCTACCAGAGTACCATATTACCACCTATACTGCTCTGGTAAGCCTATCACCTGGTGATCCCTGGGTAAAGACTCCTAGTGCCCGTGACAGTAAGATCAGGCCATGACAGACCCAGATACGGAACCTACCGCTAAGGAGATGCTGCAGCATCTGGTCAGCCGTGTGGAGCAACAGGATGCTCGCCAACAGCTGTTACTTCAATGTTACCAATCGTTAACCTCCCAAGGAACATCTGGACAGACTGTTACAGCTAATATTGAAGCTCCTGTGCTTGCCTCCGTTTCCCCAGTGCCATCCCAGGTGTCTACAGCTCCTACGCTTCACCTGCCTACTCCGTCAAAATATGACGGGGACCCCAAAACTTGTAGAGGTTTCCTTAACCAATGTTCAGTCCATTTTGAACTCCAACCTCAAAATTTTTCTACCCATCGTTCCAGAGTGGCCTATCTTATCTCATTGTTTTCGGGACAAGCCCTGGCTTGGGCCTCCCCCCTGTGGGAAAGAAACGATCCAATTCTACAAGATAGTGCCAAATTCATTTCCACGTTCCGAAGTGTGTTCGATGAACCAGGTCGTGTGACCTCCGCTGCTTCCAGCATTCTTCGTTTACGACAAGGCTCCAATACAGTAGGACAGTATGTCATTCAATTTAGGATCTTAGCCTCTGAACTTCAGTGGAATACTGAAGCATTAGTTGCCGCCTTCTGGCAGGGGCTCTCCGATAAAATTAAAGATGCACTGACTACCCAAGAGCTTCCTTCGTCACTAGAAGATTTGATCTCTCTTTGCCACCGTGTAGATATGAGATTTCGTGAAAGAGAGTCTGAGAAAACAACGGCTGTTAAAGCACCTCTTCGTTCAAATCCTCAATTTCGTCCAGCTCCATCCTCTGTGATTCCCATGGAGATAGGACGTTCCAAATTATCTTCAGAGGAGAGGAAACGAAGAGTAAAGAATAGACTCTGTATCTATTGTGCTGATTCCACGCATACGCTCAGCTCTTGCCCTAAGAGATCGGGAAATGCCAGGCCCTAACTAGTTCTGGAGAGGTGAAGTTAGGGTCCCTGGAGTCCTCTCCATTGTCTATGAAATCTAAAGTCTGCGCCTTTGATGTGACTATCTCCCTTGCTACCAAATCCTTTGAGTCACAGGCATTGATTGATTCCGGAGCAGCAGGAAATTTCATTTCTAAATCACTAGTGAATCAATGGTCCCTACCAGTGATCACTTTAAAAACACCCATTACTGTGACGGCTATAGATGGATCACGTCTCATCAATGGTCTCATCACCCAGAGTACGTCTCCAGTAACCCTTCAGATTGGTGTACTACACCATGAAGAAATTTCGTTTTTAATTCTTCCAGTTACGACAAGTCCGATTGTCTTAGGCCTTCCATGGCTTCAGTGTCACTCTCCCCAGATTGACTGGCGCACTCCTCAAGTTACGTCTTGGGGGTCTGAATGTCACCATCGTTGTCTTTCTCAAGTGACTCCTCTTAAAGTACAGCAATCTTCCATCACATCTTCCTCCCCGGGACTCCCTCCTCAGTATGCTTTATTTGCCGATGTGTTTGATAAAGCTCAGTCTGAACGTCTTCCTCCTCATCGTTCTTGGGATTGTCCGATCGACCTTCTACCTGGCAAGACTCCTCCCAGGGGCCGGGTCTATCCTCTCTCGTTGCCTGAAACTCAAGCCACATCTGAGTACATACAGGAGAATCTCCAGCGTGGCTTCATTCGACCTTCCACCTCTCCCGCTGGAGCTGGGTTCTTCTTCGTCAAAAAGAAGGATGGATCATTACGCCCTTGTATAGATTTTCGTGGACTCAACGCCATTACTATCAAGAATCGGTATCCCATTCCGCTGATCACTGAGCTATTTGATCGCATCAAGGGAGCTCGGATATTTACTAAGTTGGATCTTCGTGGTGCCTACAATTTAATTAGAATCCGTTCCGGTGATGAATGGAAGACCGCGTTTAACACCAGAGATGGGCATTACGAATATTTAGTAATGCCCTTCGGGCTGTGTAATGCCCCCGCTGTTTTCCAAGGTTTCATCAATGAGATCTTTCGGGACTTATTATATGTATGTGTCGTTGTCTACCTGGACGACATATTGATCTTCTCACAGGACCTGCCTTCTCATCACCAACATGTGGCAGAGGTCCTCTCCAGACTGCGGAAAAACTCATTGTTCTGTAAATTGGAAAAATGTTCATTCGAATTACCCCAGATTCCATTCTTGGGGTATATAGTTTCCGGAGTTGGCCTGAAGATGGATCCAGACAAAGTAAATGCTGTACTACATTGGCCTCAGCCAACTACTCTTCGTGCCATCCAGCGTTTTTTAGGTTTTGCCAATTACTATAGACGCTTCATTCAAGACTTCTCGTCCATTGCATCTCCTATTGTGGCCCTGACTCGTAAAGGGGCTAATACTAAGCAATGGTCATCTGAGGCTCTCCAAGCCTTCCAAATTCTCAAAGAGTCCTTCTCGTCTGCTCCCATTCTTCGACAGCCTGATGTGACACTTCCCTTCTTCCTAGAAGTAGATGCCTCTAATGTGGGCTTAGGAGCCATTCTCTCCCAACGCTCGGAGCAACAAAAATTACATCCTTGTGCCTTCTACTCTCGGGGTCTTCTGCCCGCCGAGAGAAATTACACTATCGGGGACAAGGAGTTGCTGGCCATCAAAGCTGCATTAGAGGAATGGAGATACTTGTTGGAAGGAGCTCGTCATCCGGTGACGATCTTCACAGATCATAAGAACTTGTCATATTTGCAATCTGCTCAATGCTTGAACCCTCGTCAAGCAAGATGGTCTCTTTTCTTTTCCCGTTTTGAATTAATTATAACCTTCAAACCAGCCGCTAAGAACAAGAAAGCTGACGCTCTATCTCGAGCTTTTGTGACGTCCTCTGATGTAGAAGAGGTTCCCAACCATGCTATTCTAGACCCCAAATGTATTTCTCTGGCTGCTTCATCCACCAAAATGCTACCATTTGGGAAGACCCTCGTGCCTCCTACCCTGAGGAGGAAAATCCTTTCGTGGTACCATGCCTCTCGTTTTTCTGGACACGCCGGTGAACATAAGACCTTTGAGATGCTCTCTCGAAGTTACTGGTGGCCTTCAATGAGGAGAGACGTCAAAGAGTTTATTGCTTCCTGTGATTTATGTTCTCAGTTCAAATCCTCCCGCAGAACTCCAGCAGGGTTGCTGCGACCACTACCCATTCCGTCCAAGCCTTGGACCCATATTAGTATGGATTTCGTTACTGATTTGCCACCAAGTAAGAATCACAATACTATTTGGGTAGTGGTAGACAGATTTTCGAAGATGGCTCATTTCGTCCCTCTGTCCGGTTTACCTTCTTCGTCTACTTTGGCTGAACACTTCATTAAAGAAATCTTCCGCATCCATGGATGTCCGTCTGAGATTGTGTCAGATAGAGGAGTACAATTCGTTTCCAGATTCTGGCGGGCCCTTTGTAAAACTTTGGGCATACGATTAGCTCTCTCATCGTCTTACCATCCGCAATCTAACGGACAAACGGAACGAGTCAATCAAGATCTTGAGACTTTTATTAGGATGTTTTCTTCAGCCAACCAAGACAACTGGGTAGAATTGCTCCCTTGGGCTGAATTCGCCCATAACAACATGTACCATGAGTCATCATCCAAAACTCCATTCTTTGTGGTCTACGGTCACCATCCGTCTTTTCCGGAATTTCCTGCCCTCCCACCCACCCAAGTTCCTGCTGTGGAGACTACTTGTCAGACCTTCAAAAATATCTGGTCTCAGGTCAAGACCTGTTTAAAGAAGACATCTAACAAATATAAGTCTTTCGCAGATAAGAAGAGGCGGGCTATTCCACCACTAAAAATTGGAGATCGGGTTTGGTTATCTACCAAAAATATTCGTTTGAAGGTTCCATCTATGAAATTCGCTCCTCGTTTTATTGGTCCATATAGGATCATTCAAGTTATCAATCCAGTATGCGTTAAACTTCTTCTTCCTAAGAATCTTCGGATTTCCAATGCCTTCCATGTGTCCTTACTCAAACCTCTTATTATCAATCGTTTCTCGACTCCTCCCTCAGCACCGCAGCCAGTTCAAGTTCATCAGGAGGAGGATTTCGAGATTACTGAGGTATTGGATGCAAAAATTTCGCGAGGAGTCCTCCGTTTCCTCGTTCATTGGAAGGGCTTTGGTCCTGAAGAGCGTTCATGGATCAAAGCTGAAGATCTTAATGCTCCTGCCCTTCTGAAGAAGTTTTATTCCAAAAATCCGGACAAGCCCGGTTCCAGGCGTTCTGTGCCCACCTTTAAAAGGGGGGGTACTGTCACTCACCGGACTGTGAGTGCTTCTTCCCGGACTATTAGGAACCGTGGACGTCCTCTATCCTGAGGGACTGCGCATGCGCAGCCCTTTCCAAACCTTCAGTGTATGTTCCTTTAACTTAATTGGCAGATCAGGCAACCTCCCTATATTAAGCACCTGTGGTCAACGCCACGTTGCCTGATCTTGGAGTCTCATTCCCCATGAGTCTCTGAAGGTGTTCCTGTGTTTCCTCGTTTATTCAGCCCAGCTGATTCCTGTGGTTTCCAAACCACTTCTACCTCTGTGGTTTCCAAACCACTTCTACTACTGTGGTTCCCATACCACTTCTACCATCTACTATATCATCGTGACTGTGAGCTGATTCCTATCCGCTGCCTCCGTGCACTACAGTCTTCTAATCACTTCAACTCTACCATGTATCATTGGGACTGTTAGCTGATGCCTATCCGCTGCCTCCGTGCATTACAGGCTTCAACCACATCCACTCACCTGTTCATGATTGTGACTGCCAGCTGATTCCTATCCGCTGCCTCCGTGCACTACAGGCTTCAACCTGCAACTCGTCTGTGTTTCATCATCGTGACTGCTAGCTGATTCCTATCCGCTGCCTCCGTGCACTACAGTCTTCAACCTGCAACCCGTCTGTGTTTCATCGTGACTGTTTAGCTGATTCCTATCCGCTGCCTCTGTGCGCTTCAGTCTTCAGTCCTTGTCTACTCTACCGTGTTTCCTTGAGTCTGCTGCCACTATTGCTACCCGCTACTCTCCGTGATCATCTGTTCCAGTTCAACTCTGCTCCGGTGTCCCATCGTTACTGCACCTGCTGGTTGCTATTGGTTACCTCCGTGTTCCCGCAGAGACCCGCTGCTGTTACTTCTCAGCGCTACTCATCCATCTACTGCTGATCCGCTCTCCACGCCTTCCTGTGTTCCCTGCTGGTCTACCTACCCGTGCGCTGCACCTGCTAGACCACCGCTTCACCCATCCAGGGACTTTGCATCCTGCCGGCCTCCTGCCGTTCAGGTATCTCTGCACTTCTGTCTGACTGCCTTCTCCTGAACCACGGTATGCATACTTCCCATTGACTGTGCTGTGTATTGCATACCTTGCTGGACTGTGTTGGTTCTCCTCTGGAGTGTACTATCCGCTGAGTCTATTGCCATCATTGACTGTGTTATCTCATGCTGGATTACTTCAAGAGACTTTCTATATTGGCAGTGTTGTTCAGTCATTTATACATTTATATTGTGCATATTACTGTGGATCAAAGTCAAGGTGCCCGTGTATATATTGTGTTGCAGTCTCTCCCCGTGCACCTCCTCACATATATATTCAGTGGTACAACTTGCTAGTGGCAGACCACTGACCCCTGTTTCCAGTTTCACCTGCTCCAGTATCCTCTCACATAGCAGTGGTACAACTTGCTAACGCAGACCACTGACTCCCCGGATACCTCCACTTGGATTCCATTCCTTCACTCAGACAGCGGTACAATTTGCTATCCGCAGACCGCTGACTCTCATCACCTCCTCGTTTCTGTTGGACATTCCTCCTCACTATAGCAGTGGTACAACTTGCTACCGCAGACCACTGACTACCTTCACGTGTCCTTTGTCCATACAGTTCCTCGTGTATTACTACCTCCATATTGCCAGTGCTGCTAGTCATAGACTTTCCTGAGCATCTCATCATCTGCTATTTCCTGTTCCGTGATCACCCTGCTACCAGAGTACCATATTACCACCTATACTGCTCTGGTAAGCCTATCACCTGGTGATCCCTGGGTAAAGACTCCTAGTGCCCGTGACAGGTCGCCGCACAGTTTTAAAGTAATTTTCATTCTCCAAGCGCCCTCCAGAGCCCGGCGCCCTAGGCAAGTGCCTAACCTTGCCTAATGGGAGCGCCGGGCCTGAGCCCGGGAAAATAAGTTCTTAAAGGGCCCCTTACCCACACCCAGAGCCAAGGGCTGCTCTGTGCAGCTGATTTCCCAGGGCTCCTCTGTGTCTCTCACAGATCCAGTGCTTATCCACCACCATTCAACGCTGGTGAGCTTTACAAATTTGTTGATTCTATGTTACAGAAGCTCCAAGTAGCAGCCCCCAGTGTCTGGCTAGGGGTAAGGAGGCACCTCAGAAACACTTTTCTAAAAGGTAATGCAGATTAAACATGACAGGAAACATCTGTATAGTAAACACTGCAACAACTGCTATGTAATATAATATGCTGAATAAAAATAAGGTGCACATTTTAATCAAATTGTGAATTCCGATCTACCTAGACATGGTGACCTTATTCACATGGGAACCTACTTGTTTGTATGTATTGCTTTGAGGATTGTGACTCCCTCCATCTTGGTGCAGCATCTCACCCATCTATCATTAGATGGTTTTATTTAGAGCAAGCTAAAACCAGGTTCCTACCAGCTAGGGATGAGCGCACTCGGATTTATGAAATCCGAGCCCACCCGAACGTTGCGGATCCGAGTCGGATCCGAGACAGATCCGGGTATTGGCGCCAAATTCAAAAGTGAAACTGAGGCTCTGACTCATAATCCCGTTGTCGGATCTCGCGATACTCGGATCCTATAAATTCCCCGCTAGTCGCCGCCATCTTCACTCGGGCATTGATCAGGGTAGAGGGAGGGTGTGTTAGGTGGTCCTCTGTGCTGTTTAGTTCTGTGCTGTTTAGTTCTGTGCTGTTTAGTTCTGTGCTGTTTAGTTCTGTGCTGTTTAGTTCTGTGCTGTGCTGTGCTGTGTTCTGCAGTATCAGTCCAGTGGTGCTGTGTGCTGTGCTCTGTCCTTCTGAGGTCAGTGGTGCTGCTGGGTCCTGTGCTGTGTCCTGTTCAGTCCAGTGGTGCTGTGTCCTGTGCTCTGTGCTTCTAAGGGCATAGTTATTTCCCCATTATTCCCAAGTTTTTAAAAAATAAAAAAAAAGTAAAAAAAAATAAAAAATTAGAAATTAAAAAAAATATATATAATTATAACCAAATGTGCAAAACCAATCCAGCAGTATAAGTCCATTGGTACTGCAATATTACCAAGTTCACACATTCTGCAGTATCAGTCCAGTGGTGCTGTGTCCTGTGCTCTGTCCTGCTGAGTTCCGTAGTGCTGCTGGGTCCTGTGCCGTGTCCTGTTCAGTCCAGTGGTGCTGTGTCCTGTGCTCTGTGCTTCTAAGGGCATAGTTATTTCCCCATTATTCCCAAGTTTTTAAAAAATAAAAAAAAGTAAAAAAAAATAAAAAAGTAAAAAATAAATAAATAAATATAATAATTATAACCAAATTTGCAAAACCAATCCAGCAGTATAAGTCCATTGGTACTGCAATATTACCAAGTTCACACATTCTGCAGTATCAGTCCAGTGGTGCTGTGTCCTGTGCTCTGTCCTGCTGAGTTCCGTAGTGCTGCTGGGTCCTGTGCCGTGTCCTGTTCAGTCCAGTGGTGCTGTGTCCTGTGCTCTGTGCTTCTAAGGGCATAGTTATTTCCCCATTATTCCCAAGTTTTTAAAAATAAAAAAAAAGTAAAAAAAAAAAAAAAATTTAAAAAAAAAAAAAATATATAATAATTATAACCAAATTTGCAAAAACAATACAGCAGTATAAGTCCATTGGTACTGCAATATTACCAAGTTCACACATTCTGCAGTATCTTGTGCTACATATAATGGAGACCAAAAATTTGGAGGATAAAGTAGGGAAAGATCAAGACCCACTTCCTCCTAATGCTGAAGCTGCTGCCACTAGTCATGACATAGACGATGAAATGCCATCAACGTCGTCTTCCAAGCCCGATGCCCAATCTCGTAGTACCGGGCATGTAAAATCCAAAAAGCCCAAGTTAAGAAAATGTAGCAAAAAGAGAAACTTTAAATCATCTGAGGAGAAACGTAAAGTTGCCAATATGCCATTTACGACACGGAGTGGCAAGGAACGGCTTAGGCCCTGGCCCGTGTTCATGACTAGTGGTTCAGCTTCACCCACGGATCTTAGCCCTCCTCCTCCTCCCCCCCCTACAAAAAATTGAAGAGAGTTATGCTGTCAGCAACAAAACAGCAAACAACTCTGCCTTCTAAAGAGAAATTATCACAAATCCCCAAGGCGAGTCCAAGGGTGTTGGTGGTTGTCAAGCCTGACCTTCCCATCACTGTACGGGAAGAGGTGGCTCGGGAGGAGGCTATTGATGATGTAGCTGGCGCTGTGGAGGAACTTGATGATGAGGATGGTGATGTGGTTATTGTAAATGAGGCACCAGGGGGGGAAACAGCTGATGTCCATGGGATGAAAAAGCCCATCGTCATGCCTGGTCAGAAGACCAAAAAATGCACCTCTTCGGTCTGGAGTTATTTTTATCCAAATCCAGACAACCAATGTATGGCCATATGTAGCTTATGTAAAGCTCAAATAAGCAGGGGTAAGGATCTTGCCCACCTAGGAACATCCTCCCTTATACGTCACCTGAATAACCTTCATAGTTCAGTGGTTAGTTCAGGAACTGGGGCTAGGACCCTCATCAGTACAGGGACACCTAAATCCCGTGGTCCAGTTGGATACACACCAGCAACACCCTCCTCGTCAACTTCCTCCACAATCTCCATCAGATTCAGTCCTGCAGCCCAAGTCAGCAGCCAGACTGAGTCCTCCTCAATACGGGATTCATCCGAGGAATCTTGCAGCGGTACGCCTACTACTGCCACTGCTGCTGTTGCTGCTGTTAGTCGGTCATCTTCCCAGAGGGGAAGTCGTAAGACCGCTAAGTCTTTCACAAAACAATTGACCGTCCAACAGTCGTTTGCCATGACCACAAAATACGATAGTAGTCACCCTATTGCAAAGCGTATAACTGCGGCTGTAACTGCAATGTTGGTGTTAGACGTGCGCCCGGTGTCCGCCATCAGTGGAGTGGGATTTAGAGGGTTGATGGAGGTATTGTGTCCCCGGTACCAAATCCCCTCGAGATTCCACTTCACTAGGCAGGCGATACCAAAAATGTACAGAGAAGTACGATCAAGTGTCCTCAGTGCTCTTAAAAATGCGGTTGTACCCACTGTCCACTTAACCACGGACATGTGGACAAGTGGTTCTGGGCAAACGAAGGACTATATGACTGTGACAGCCCACTGGGTAGATGCATCCCCTTCCGCAGCAACAGCAACAGCTGCATCAGTAGCAGCATCTACAAAATGGCTGCTCATGCAAAGGCAGGCAACATTGTGCATTACAGGCTTTAATAAGAGGCACAACGCTGACAACATATTAGAGAAAATGAGGGAAATTATCTCCCAGTGGCTTACCCCACTTAGACTCTCATGGGGATTTGTGGTGTCAGACAATGCCAGTAACATTGTGCGGGCATTAAATATGGGCAATTTCCAGCACGTCCCATGTTTTGCCCACACCATTAATTTGGTGGTGCAGCATTACCTCAAGAGTGACAGGGGTGTGCAGGAGATGCTTGCGGTGGCGCGCAAAATTGCTGGACACTTTCGGCATTCAGCCAGTGCCTACCGCAGACTAGAGGCACATCAAAAAAGCATGAACCTGCCCTGCCATCACCTCAAACAAGAGGTTGTGACGCGCTGGAACTCCACCCTCTATATGCTGCAGAGGATGGAGGAGCAGCAAAAGGCCATTCAGGCCTACACAGCCACCTACGACATAGGCAAAGGAGTGGGGATGCGCCTCAGTCAAGCGCAGTGGAGACTGATTTCCGTGTTGTGCAAGGTTCTGCAGCCATTTGAACTTGCCACACGAGAAGTCAGTTCCGACACTGCCAGCTTGAGTCAGGTCATTCCCCTGATCAGGCTGTTGCAGAAGCAGCTGGAGAAAGTGAGGGAGGAGCTGGTAAGCCATTGCGATTACACCAAGCATGTAGCTCTTGTGGATGTAGCCCTTCGTACGCTTTGCCAGGATCCGAGGGTGGTCACTCTTTTAAAGTCAGAGGAATACATTCTGGCCACCGTGCTCGATCCTCGGTTTAAAGCGTATGTTGTGTCTCTGTTTCCGGCGGACACAAGTCTACAGCGGTGCAAAGACCTGCTGGTCAGGAGATTGTCCTCTGAAGAGGACCGTGACATGCCAACAGCTCCACCCTCATTTTCTTCCACATCTATGGCTGCGAGGAAAAAGCTCAGTTTTCCCAAAAGAGGCACTGGCGGGGATGCTGATAACATCTGGTCCGGACTGAAGGACCTGCCAACCATTGCAGACATGTCTACTCTCGCTGCATTGGATGCTGTCACAATAGAAAAAATTGTGGATGATTACTTTGCTGACACCATCCAAGTAGACATGTCAGACAGTCCATATTGTTACTGGCAGGAAAAAAAGGCAGTTTGGAAGCCCCTGTACAAACTGGCTCTATTTTACCTGAGTTGTCCCCCCTCCAGTGTGTACTCGGAAAGAGTTTTTAGTGCAGCGGGGAACCTGGTCAGTGAGCGGCGAAGGAGGTTGCTTCCTCACAACGTTGAAAAAATGATGTTTATAAAAATGAATAATCAATTCCTCAATGAAGTACAGCACTGCCCTCCAGATACTACAGAGGGACCTGTGGTTGTGGAGTCCAGCGGGGACGAATTGATAATGTGTGATGAGGAGGAAGTACACACTGTAGGGGGAGAGGAATCAGAGGTTGAGGATGAGGACGACATCTTGCCTCAGTAGAGCCTGTTTAGTCTGTACAGGGAGAGATGAATAGCTTTTTTGGTGTGGGGGCCCAAACAAACCAATCATTTCAGCCAAAGTTGTTTGGTAGGCCCTGTCGCTGAAATGATTGGTTTGTTAAAGTGTGCATGTCCTATTTCAACAACATAAGGGTGGGTGTGAGGGCCCAAGGACAATTCCATCTTGGACCTTTTTTTTTGGCATTATATGACCAATCAACAGTCGTTTGCCATGTTCAAAAAGTAAAACCAAATTTAAAAAAATACAAGAAATTAAACCAAAAGTAAAATGCCGTGTCATAATTTAAAACAAGAGGTATTGACGTGCTCTAAAACTACTGTATTGTTGTTTATATTTTATAAACACTACACTTGAAAGCTTGAGTCTTTCAATAAAAAAGTAACTGTCTATTGCACGAATATTTGCAACAGGGACAATTTTAGGGTTAAGAAAGTCAACTAATAACACTTCGACGCTGTCTGTCTTTATAAACACTACACTTGGAAGTTGGAGGAGGTATTGTGGCCCCGGCACCAAATTTACTACCGGGGCCACTCCACTGTGCAGTCCATATTTAGGTGTATCAGATATTAAACAACGGTGACAGTTGATGCCCAATTTTTTAATTACATTGTGGCCTCGGTACAAAATTGTGTACCGGGGCCACCACACTACGCAGTCCAGATACTTGTTTGGTGGAATTCAGACCAGTTGAGGGTTTTATTATTATATTGTGTGGACCACTCTATCTATACCACACTACAACTCTATACCACTCTATTTCATACTTTAATTCTATTTCATACTTTAATTCTATTTCATACTTTAATTCTATTTCATACTTTAATTCTATTTCATACTTTAATTCTATTACTAATTACCATAAAGAGGAACAAAATAAACCAATTTTACCAAAAGTATAATATGACTTAGACTTACAAACACTACACTTGAAAGATCGTGCCTTTAAATGAAAAAGTCAGTCTTCATTGCACGACTATGTGCAACAGGGACAGTTTTTTGGGTTTACAAAGTCAAACAATAACACTTTGACCCTGTCTGTCTGGGATCTCAATGACGAATTGTCTGTACCATGTTTGGAGGAGGTATTGTGGCCCCGGTATCAAATTGGGTACCGGGGCCACCCCACTATGCAGTCCAGATACTTGTTTGGTGGAATTCAGACACGTGGAGGGTTTTATTATTATTATATTGTGTGGACCACTCTATCTATACCACACTACAACTCTATACCACTCTATTTCATACTTTAATTCTATTTCATACTTTAATTCTATTTCATACTTTAATTCTATTTCATACTTTAATTCTATTACTAATTAATTACCATAAAGAGGAACAAAATAAACCAATTTTACCAAAAGTATAATATGACTTAGACTTACAAACACTACACTTGAAAGATCGTGCCTTTAAATGAAAAAGTCAGTCTTCATTGCACGACTATGTGCAACAGGGACAGTTTTTTGGGTTTACAAAGTCAAACAATAACACTTTGACCCTGTCTGTCTGGGATCTCAATGACGAATTGTCTGTACCATGTTTGGAGGAGGTATTGTGGCCCCGGTATCAAATTGGGTACCGGGGCCACCCCACTATGCAGTCCAGATACTTGTTTGGTGGAATTCAGACACGTGGAGGGTTTTTTAATTATATTGTGGCCTCGGTACCAAATTGTGTACCGGGGCCACCACACTACGCAGTCAAGATAGATAGATGCGTATTGCGTATCATAGATAAAGTACATTCAGTGGTGTGGGGCAAATTGAAAAATATTCAAAATGCACTGACATTATCAAAAACAAGAGGTTGTCACACGCTAAAACTCCAACATGTATATGATGGAGAGGATGGAGGAGCAGCCGTATGTGTAGTGTAATGCAGATCTGTTGAAGGTTTTTTATATATTTTATTGTGGTGCCCAGTGCCCACTCCTCTACGCAGTCCAGGTACAATTATTGGTGCGAATCATAAAAGTTCAGGGTTTTTAATATATTGTGGTGACCCACTCCTCTACGCAGTCCAGGTACAATTATTGGTGCGAATCATAAAAGTTCAGGGTTTTTAAGATATTGTGGTGACCCACTCCTCTACGCAGTCCAGGTACAATTATTGGTGCGAATCATAAAAGTTCAGGGTTTTTAATATATTGTGGTGACCCACTCCTCTACGCAGTCCAGGTACAATTATTGGTGCGAATCATAAAAGTTCAGGGTTTTTAAGATATTGTGGTGACCCACTCCTCTACGCAGTCCAGGTACAATTATTGGTGCGAATCATAAAAGTTCAGGGTTTTTAAGATATTGTGGTGACCCACTCCTCTACGCAGTCCAGGTACAATTATTGGTGCGAATCATAAAAGTTCAGGGTTTTTAATATATTGTGGTGACCCACTCCTCTACGCAGTCCAGGTACAATTATTGGTGCGAATCATAAAAGTTCAGGGTTTTTAAGATATTGTGGTGACCCACTCCTCTACGCAGTCCAGGTACAATTATTGGTGCGAATCATAAAAGTTCAGGGTTTTTAAGATATTGTGGTGACCCACTCCTCTACGCAGTCCAGGTACAATTATTGGTGCGAATCATAAAAGTTCAGGGTTTTTAAGATATTGTGGTGACCCACTCCTCTACGCAGTCCAGGTACAATTATTGGTGCGAATCATAAAAGTTCAGGGTTTTTAAGATATTGTGGTGACCCACTCCTCTACGCAGTCCAGGTACAATTATTGGTGCGAATCATAAAAGTTCAGGGTTTTTAAGATATTGTGGTGACCCACTCCTCTACGCAGTCCAGGTACAATTATTGGTGCGAATCATAAAAGTTCAGGGTTTTTAAGATATTGTGGTGACCCACTCCTCTACGCAGTCCAGGTACAATTATTGGTGCGAATCATAAAAGTTCAGGGTTTTTAAGATATTGTGGTGACCCACTCCTCTACGCAGTCCAGGTACAATTATTGGTGCGAATCATAAAAGTTCAGGGTTTTTAATATATTGTGGTGACCCACTCCTCTACGCAGTCCAGGTACAATTATTGGTGCGATTCATAAAAGTTCAGGGTTTTTAATTTATATTGTGGTGACCCACTCCTCTACGCAGTCCAGGTACAATTATTGGTGCGAATCATAAAAGTTCAGGGTTTTTAATATATTGTGGTGACCCACTCCTCTACGCAGTCCAGGTACATTTATTGGTGCGATTCATAAAAGTTCGGGGTTTTTAAGATATTGTGGTGACCCACTCCTCTACGCAGTCCAGGTACATTTATTGGTGCGAATCATAAAAGTTCAGGGTTTTTAATATATATTGTGGTGACCCACTCCTCTACGCAGTCCAGGTACATTTATTGGTGCGAATCATAAAAGTTCAGGGTTTTTAATATATATTGTGGTGACCCACTCCTCTACGCAGTCCAGGTACATTTATTGGTGCGAATCATAAAAGTTCAGGGTTTTTAATATATATTGTGGTGACCCACTCCTCTACGCAGTCCAGAAAGATACCTTGTTGCAACGTTTTGGACTAATAACTATATTGTGAGGTGTTCAGAATACACTGTAAATTAGTGGAAATGCTTGTTATTGAATGTTATTGAGGTTAATAATAGCCTAGGAGTGAAAATAAGCCCAAAAACTTGATTTTTAAACTTTTTATGTTTTTTTCAAAAAAAATCCGAATCCAATACCTTAAATCCGAACCGAGACCTTTCGTCAAGTGTTTTGCGAGACAAATCCGAACCTCAAAAATAACGAAAATCCGGATCCAAAACACAAAACACGAGACCTCAAAAGTCGCCGGTGCACATCCCTACTACCAGCAATGGTTATATTATGCTGGCAGGTGCCACTGAAAGTTCTTGTTCTAGAAATAGACTTATAGGGCTAGATTTACTAAGCTGCGGGTTTGAAAAAGTGGAGATGTTGCCTATAGCAACCAATCAGATTCTAGCTTTCATTTATTTAGTACTTTCTACAAAATGACAGCTAGAATCTGATTGGTTGCTATAGGCAACATCCCCACTTTTTCAAACCCGCAGCTTAGTAAATCTAGCCCATAGTGTAGGTAACAATCTAAGTTACGTTACTGTACCTTGTGCACTAGCCATGGGTTAAGTAAGTGCCAGCAAGTCCAGCTCAAAACTTAAAAAAACGGGTTGAATCATGTTGTGATTAGGTTGTTCTGTGAAATAAGGATGGTGCCCATTGTGAAAACCATTTATTTCCCAACTTCAGGGAGTGGCACCCGGCAGGGCATTGAGGCATAGTATTGACCGGTTTTACACCTTGGAGTCTCCCTTAGGAAATAAGGGCAGTCAATCCAAACTGTCCAGACGTGGCTGCCCCCACAGCCCTAACTTTAAATTTTAGCACCTGGGGCAAGAAGGAAAACTTCCAACCCGCTAGCTCTCTATTTTAAACAAATGAACCTTCATAAACTGCGCTCCTGTTCAGCGCTGCACCCTGGGCAGTTGCCTCTCTGGCACAGCCCTAATTACGGCCCTGGCTCCTCCTTATTACCTAGAACTGGTTGTGGATTACGATACCTGCTAAAATTCCTGGAAAGTCAGAACATTCTGGAGAACGTTACTTTAAGAGACATTTTTTTTTCAAGTGTGCAGACCTTGCTCTCGTGTGTGCCCGCTGAAAGCAGAGTAACATCAGTGCTTGGTCACTGCCAGCCCGGCAGCTACACTACCCCAAGCAACATAGCACTGCTGAGCTGCAGTAGTTAAGAGTCAGGCGGAGGACCACTGAAGCAGGGCCGGATTTACCACTAGGCAACCTAGGCACTTGCCTAGGGCCCATCGGTCGCCAGGGGGCCCGGCTGGTGGTGGAGGCGCCTGAAAAGAAAAAAAAATATTGTGTCCAAGGGAGAAAAAATAAATAAATAAATAAATAATCGCGATTGCAGTGGCCACCGGCAGCCTCCTCTCCTCCTTCCTATTCAGCTGCGTTCCACTAAATGTTGTGCGTGACATCATCATGCCCGATGGCATATTCACTGAAGACTCAGAGGAGCGAAGAGGAGCAGCGAGCACAACGGGGCAAGAAAGAAAACAGAAGATGAGAAAACAGAAGAGAAGAAAGCAATATAAAGGTAAGTAAACTAACGGAGGAACAATGGCACACTATAAAAAAGGGGAAACAAACTGTTCCCAAAAAATTATGAAAAGGGACAGAGGTGATGTGAAGGTGGGCAGAGGTGATGTGAAGGGGGACAGAGGTGTTGTGAAGGGGCACAGAGGTGATGTGAAGGGGGACAGAGGTGATGTGAAGGGGGAGAGAAGTGATGTGAAGGGGGAGAGAAGTGATGTGAAGGGGGACAGAGGTGATGTGAAGGGGGAGAGAAGTGATGTGAAGGGGGACAGAGGTGATGTGAAGGGGGACAGAGGTGATGTGAAGGGGGAGAGAAGTGATGTGAAGGGGCACAGAGGTGATGTGAAGGGGGACAGAAATGATGTGAAGGGGGACAGAAATGATGTGAAGGGGCACAGAGGTGATGTGAAGGGGGACAGAGGTTATGTGAAGGGGGAGAGAAGGAATGTGAAGGGGGACAGAGGTGATGTGAAGGGGGAGAGAAGTGATGTGAAGGGGGACAGAGGTGATGTGAAGGGGGACAGAGGTGATGTGAAGGGGGACAGAGGTGATGTGAAGGGGCACAGAGGTGATGTGAAGGGGGAGAGAAGTGATGTGAAGGGGGACAGAGGTGATGTGAAGGGGGACAGAAATGATGTGAAGGGGCACAGAGGTGATGTGAAGGGGGACAGAGGTGATGTGAAGGGGGAGAGAAGTGATGTGAAGGGGGAGAGAAGTGATGTGAAGGGGGAGAGAAGTGATGTGAAGGGGGAGAGAAGTGATGTGAAGGGGGACAGAGGTGATGTGAAGGGGGAGAGAAGTGATGTGAAGGGGGACAGAGGTGATGTGAAGGGGGACAGAGGTGATGTGAAGGGGGAGAGAAGGAATGTGAAGGGGGACAGAAATGGATGTGATGATGGAGGGACAAAAGTGACAACTACTAGGTTACTAGGTATGTTAGTTGTTGCCGCTAGGCACGCTAGATTGTTGCTGCTCGGTACGTCCCCAATGATGCAAGTTATGCCCCCAATGATATGGCCACACCTCCTTTGACGCCGCGTCGCTGCTGCACGGCAGCACATAGCTTTTCTTCTACTCAGCTATAGGAGTATATTGTATGCTAAAAAAACATAGTGCTATGGATTGTTTCAGGGAAGGGGGGTCCCCAACCAGTCTCTTGCCTAGGGCCCGATGAGGTCTAAATCCGGCTCTGCACTGAAGCACAGCCTGCCATGTGTCTGAACCTGCCAATCCATACCATACTTACCAACTTTGAATAGTTGGTTTCCGGGAGCCTGTCATGGGAGGAGGGCGTGATGGGGCGGGGCTCCAAAATGCTCATCATTTTGGACCCGCCCCCATGATGGCGTGACGCAAACCGCGTAATTTGACAGCGGGGGGCGGGGCCAAATGCAGCGATTCACCGGGAACCGCGGCGTTTGAGAGCTAATTCTGCCCACTTCACTAGGAAGTGGGGCACTTCCTAGTGGAGTGGGCAGTCCCGGGAGATTGCCACACTCGCCCGGGAGTCTGGGAGACTCTCGCAAAATGCGGGAGTCTCCCGGACATTCCAGGAGAGTTGGCAAGTATGATCCATACTATTCATTTCTGTAAAGCAAGTGTGACAAGCTGTTGGTCACTGTTTTTTTGTTTAGTTTAGTTTGGTTAAATAAGCACCTCTCTCCTTGCATGGCAACCTGCTGTGAGGAGTAAAAGAGAGGGGTGGACATATATACTTAAGTATAAACACTTAAGTTATTTCAGTCATATTAATTAGCTGAGTAATGCATAGCCTTTGATATATATTAATGACACATAGTGTCCTTACTTGATCTTTAAAGGAGACAGAGGACCCTTCTTGTTAATTACGCGTCTTTCTGACATGCTGAAATATAGTCACTGCCTCCTCCCTGCTCAACATTATCTCTGCAGTCCATGCTCTTCCTATCTGTCCCTCGTATGACCTGACTACTGGTCCTGCTCACAATACAATTTGATTACATTCTATACATAGTATACAGCACCTGCCCAGCATGACCTGGATTCTGGAAATGCTCATAATACAATTATATTATACAAAATATAGAAAATGGACACTGCCCCTATCTATACAAATATATTACACTCTATACATAAAGTGCTACACCTACTCAGTATGACCTGACCACTGCACATGATCATAATGCTATTCTATTATACTCTATAAGGTCATGGAACACGAAACTCTCAAACATGACAAAATCTTAATACAATTGTATCACGGCCTATACAGACAAATAACACTACACCTACCCAACAGGACCTGATCACTAGACTTGATCATAATACAATTATTTTGAACACTATAGAAGTGTTGAACACTACACTTACTCAACGGACCTGTCTGCTTCATCATTATAAAGTGTATTGGTTGGCAACCAGTATCATGAGGTATTAATCTGGCTCTACTCTATATAGCACTGCACCTCTAACATGACTTAACCACAGGACACCGTTTATATTCATTTTTTTTTCATGCTTTTGGGATAAAAGACGTAATGCACTAGACGTGACCATTTTTGTCTTTTTGGGTTCTGTGGAAGTCTGTCCATCTTTGTGAGGTTGACCATCATAAGCGATGTTTTGAAGGCATGAATATATCGACAATCTTGTAAGCATATACTCAAAAGGGCTGGGCGTGTGTGATGGTCAAGGGTGACACATTGGATATATACCTTACCTTGGATATATACTTTTCTGATGGTAGAAAGGACTTTTACATTGGACATTGAGTCTATACTGTATTACACTATGTTATGATGCATGTATTTGTAGGTCATATCCTGTGATACATCCTATCAGGGGACTTTGTAAAATTGGAGAAGACTCCACGTATATGTGTTTGGAGGGAGCGCCTGATGTATGTATATTTTTTTTTTACTGCTTCCAAAATATATGACTGGTTCTATGTTTCCAGAAGACTTAGAGCTCACTACCAGATTACCCACTATAATCTGGAGGTGATTTTTAGTTATTAGAGATTGAGTTGATTGTATTGTTCTACTCAGCTCCTATCTGGAATATAATGGTTGATTTCAGACAGCTGTACTGTAATCAGGGTGCAATGCTGAAGGGGGCGCAGTTTATAAATATTTTAGGTTAAGTTGGTTAAAATTTAAGGCTGGGGGGGGTGGCAGTTTTCCTTCTCACCCCAGGCACTAAAATTTTAAGTTACAGCTCTGCTACAGTTATATATTTAGTATAATTTAAAGTAGGGCAAAGGAACTACGTCATTGCTACTAATATTGTGTAGTTTAGAGGGCAGTGAACATATAATATATATCACAAAACTTTCAAGAAGACTCAACAAGGTTATGGAGATGTGTGACATAACTTTAGAAAGATTGCAATGTTTTAACTAAGTAGTGGATTTGTGGACCCTTAGCATTTAAGAATGAGAGCTATCTTATTCATTGGGAATCTGTTGGACTAAATAAAGTGCCTTGAAAAAGTTTTTTGAATTTGAAATAGATTAAGGTATGATTTTTTTTAGCACTGATCCGGAAAATATTGAGCACCATTTCAAATCAAAATAAATATTCCAAAGCATTTCCTCAAATTGCTGAAAATAAAAAACAGAAATAACAAAAGTGCAATTCGTTATCTAAAAAGTCACATTCTGTTCACTGATACCTGTGTAGGAAATTAGTGAATCAGTGTTTTCAATGTTATTGTAAATGTAAATACCCCTCTATGAGGTCATTCAGCATAAGAAAGATTGATCAAAATTAAGATGGAAGAGCATTCCAAAAAAAATTAGATATATGATTATAGAGAGCCACAAATTTGGCTAATGGTAGAAGAATACTGCAGTGTAACTGATCAGTTCTCGGTGCTCAATGCAGTCCATTGTACAGAAATGGAATTAGAACTGAGGGATGGATTAAGCCCGAGGGAGATTAAAAGCTGTGGTTTGTGTACATTACTATTTGGATCACTAAGGGTTAACAAAGAGTATGAAACAAGAGGCACTGCCTAGATCTTGCCTTCCGTTTACCCGATAGAAAGAACATTTATCAGAGAAGGTACTTAGAGGCCAACTGTGACATTGAACAAGCTACTCAAATCACTGGCTGCAATGGAATATAACGTAGATGGGGCAACTATCTCCATGGCATTCCACAAACAGGGACTTTATAGGAGAGTCACAAGGAAGAAGTCCTGGCTAAAATAAGAAAAATTCATGCCTGCAAGGACATTTGTTAAATGCTATCTATGGGCCTGATTCATCCAGGCACATATCTGCCGATTTTGAGCGTATTGTGCCCAGAACTGGACCATAAGCCAATAAATGCAGCCATGTCCGCTCCATCTTCATACGCAAAGGACACTTACTACAGAAACAAACGCACGTTGCACTCAGTATGCGCACCTTGATGAATCAGGCGCTACAAGTCTAAAGTAGCTTTGACTAAGCAACATTTAGGGGACTACGCTTCATAGCTTAGAAAATTTGGAGTAACTCCCCATGAGCAGGAAAGGAGGATTTAAAAGGCTCATTTTAGAATGCCAGAGAAAAGGCCCTAGGATGCACTGACGCTAGTTCTGGGGATTCCGTTTGTGTATGAAATATTGTTCAAGTCCATTGATATAGGCTCGTGCTTCCAAGTGGAGTTTTGCTGACAAAAAAAAATGGACAATGGGCACAAAAAGAAAGTTGCGGCAGAGACTTACACTGGCCAAGTTTGGAGTTGCAGTCTACCCAGAGCCATGTATAGTTGCAGAGACAGTGAGTGCATTTGTAGGCATGCTGGGTCTGCAGGTGTGCTAAGCCTGAGACTATTGATTCAAACCAAGGAGAGAGCAGAGTCTGTGAAGACAGGACAACCCCACATACTGATAGAGCCTGATACCTGTAACTGTGTAATACATGTGAGTCTAGTGAGAGGGACCAGGGACACGCGACATGGAGAGTGTCCTAATGTAGGGATCTGCTGAGAAGGACAGTGTGGAAGCAAATGACCATCACCCCCAGGACAAGAGTTCCCCCAGCTCTTGTGCAAAATTGTGGATTAGTCAGAAGTATATTTATTGCAACTTTTAAGTGTTTGCTGGAGGAGTTCAATGTAGGAGTGAGCTATAGCGAGAGACGCTCTGATGTCCATTCTATTCATAGCTGTGATATGTACAGTACCATTACACCTATGTCGAATAACATCTGAGATAGTTTTCAAACCCGCATGAGCAAGGGCCCCTTTTTTACACTTTAACCTACAGAGTTTGGGAATACAAGGGGGATTGATCTCGCCTGGTAAAACCTGAGTAAGTGAATGTTAGCGAGCAGCTACAACACCACAATACAAAAAGGGCTACATGATACCGCAGAGAAATGACAGATTGTCTTGTGTACAAGTGTGGAACATTTGTCCTCAATGCTAAAAAGTATTATGGTGCAAATCAAACACTACAAACCAGCCAGGTAACACCATTCCCACCGCAAGATGTCAGTGGTATATTACAGGGATGGCTTTCAGCTGCAGAGACTGGCAATGTCAGGATTGATGGGCAGATGATTGGTGCACATTACAGAGAAATCCTAGACAAAAACCTGCTAAGCTCTGCCAAAAAGCTCAAACTCAGGAGGAAGTCGGACCTTCAGCAGACAATGATCACAACACACTGCAAGGGCAACACTGGAGTGGTTTACATTTAAGAAAGTGAATGTCCTTGTGTGACACAGTCAGAGTCCTGAACTTAATCATAACAAAATCCATTAGCAAGACTTGACCCAGCTTTAGCACTTTTGCAAGGAGGAATGGGCAAATAATGCTTCTTTGTGTTCAAAGTTAATAGAGACTTATCCAAAAAGCATAATAGCCAACATTTAAAAACGTGAATTCCGGGAGATCCCAGGTAGGGGGCGTGGTTGGAGGGTGGGAGGGGTGGGGCACGGTGAATAGTGCCATTTTGACTCCGCCCCCGCGACAAAAAACGCTATTTGTTGCACAGGGCGGGCCAAAATGACGCTATTCACCGCAAATCGCGTTATTTTGGGGAGTAAGCTCCAGTATGTGGGATACTTGCCTGCTCTCCCGGGAGTCCAGGACCTCCTGACCAAGGAGGATTAATGTGTGAAATGTACTCTGAAGAATAAACATTCCAGATTGTTCGATTCTAAAGTGTGAAAAAGGGTCTGTTACCGTGGCGACTCACTGTCTACTCCCAGGCCAAGTCCGGCCGCAGCCATGACAGGTTCGATGCTCTGTAGTTAGTGCCGCATCCTGGCATTGAGAGGCAGCCGGGCCAGCGCATACATTACCTATTTACTAATAGCCTACTGGACTGATTACTCCTCCTGTAACCCCTCTTCTCTGATTGGTTCTTCTTGGTATTTAAGGCAGGGAGGGCTTAGCCTCCCTTCGGCCTATAGAATTTTCCTGTTGGATTGCTGACCTGCTCTGTTCTGTGTTCTGTTTGACTGACCTCCTATTGTGACCCTTGGCTTATTATTTGAACTATGTTTGAATTCTGATAGCCCTGACCTTCGGATCTGTACCTTGGATTTTACTGCTTGCTGCCAGCCCTGACCCTTGCCTGTTTCTGACCTGTCACGGACCCCTGACCTCGGCATGCTACTGACTAGCCGCTACCATCCTGTCAACCACCTCCTATCCTGGTATTGCTCATAAGCTTACACTACACTAGAGTTAATACCTGGGAGCATCGCAGTACCTGTGAGCGTGACAAGCTCTACGGGAAAGGTGGCTGCCATAGGCAAAGACCTCTATCACTAGTTCTGCAAGCTTATGACAATAGCTGTTAGCTGTAACAGGGTCTGAATACTTTGTAAGGCTGGATACATTCTACAAAACTTTCCGACCAATGTGTTATCTACGACGATTTTACTAATGACTAGAAAAATAAAAATCCAGATCAGCATACTGATTCATGCGTACACACTATACATGTTTTAAAAGATTTACCCTCAGATCTGTGCTCTTCAAATGTCATAACCCTTGGCTGAAAAGATCATGACTCAGTAAACTCTATGGACATCCTGTTTGTGAGCGCATACACACTGCAGGATTGGAAGGACATCGTTTCATAGCTGAACGACATTTATAGGTCTGCTGAACAATCAAATAAAACAATGGTTGGTACTTTGGAACGACGATCATTCATCGTCTAATTGTACTCACTAGTGCAATATGGTCTGATAGAGGAGAACACAGCAAGTCAATTACATATATGGGAGAAAACACGTATGTGTTGTGATATGCCATCTTACACTGGATGTATACAGGGGGAGGCTCTAGAGTCACAGTGATAATGACATATCCTACAGATGCATACGGTCTAACATCTCCTGACTTTCGTAATGTCTGACTTCCTGAATCTCACCCCCAGTCTTTCTTCATTAACTCCTTCTCTGGAAACTTCTATAGAATAATGCCACATATCAATATCTTAGATAGGGTCACTTTAATCCTTTCCCTGCAGCTGCCTGCAGATCATTACTCCCGAAATTTCTTCCTTGTCCTCCACGTGCATCATATCGTCAGTTAACAACCCTACCCCATCCAAGCCTATACAAAGCATCTCACAATAAACCATTCTCTTGCCACACTCCTCCATAGTGCCGCTTCGTTGTTAACCCTCGGTGGGCCTGCAGAGACTGTTCCCTCCCTTGCCACCTGTCTAGTTTCGGTTGTACACAAACAGGGCTATATAGAGGAAGTCCTTACACGCAAATACACAGCGCAACAGTAGCACATACATGACACGTATGCGTGATATAGACACACGCTTACCCACATCTTCACAGGCATCCAAGAGGAAATAGCAAATGTTAAATACTAACCCCTTGGCAAAGATTCACTGGGATACACAATGTCAGATGACACAAAGTTATTTTCCCTATATGTAAAACGATAAATGTCAGTATATGCAAAACCACCTGACCCTGCTCACTAATGTACAACCAAGCTCCTGAGATACTTGCATTACAGTTAAATGATACACATATAAGAACAAGAAAATACCATACTAACAATAAAACAGCAACTTGCAATGATAGATGTAAAACACACAGACAAGACAGTCAAAGTAACAACTACAATGTGAAATCCTACAACAGTAATACACATAAAAGTGAAGCGGTGACTTCCTCAGCCGCACACACAGACACCTGTACCTCTGTATCCTGCTCCTCACTTGGGGTGTGTGGCATTATTTGACGCACAGTAAGTGGCACGCGCACTCAGGGTGTCACAGTGTCACCACTGCTGCCCTTCAGCCACACACAGGATGACATGATGTGTCACACACACACAGAGTGACGGTCTCTTGCTGCCGGTCCCTCCCTGTATTTCCTGTGTTCAGTGCTGCAGATTGAGCTGTGAGCCTATAATTGTGCATCAGCCCTCAGTGTGATTTCAAGTCACAGATCTAGTACTTGCTGGGGCTCATTTAGAGTTGGACGAACATAGAAAAAGAGACACACAAATAAACTGAACTTATAAACATCTCAAGAGGCGTCCAGCTTAAAAACAGTAGCATTTGTGAAGGCCGTACGTTAGGCATATGAGGGAGTATATTTACGCTCACGGCAGCATAGAGAGTTGGATTGACAGCGTCAGTAGTAAATGCTAAAGCTGCATTTGTACACAATATTATAACGTAATGAATTATTATATATTTGTTGCGTTTTCAATATAAAGTGCTATTAAACACAAACTCCTCCATTTCTGTTCTTTCCCACTTTAAAAATAAAATTGGCATCTTCCTTCCTGCAGTAATCCAAATTAAAATGTCAATTAAGTAATGTGAATATTTGGTCGCAACGTAGATATATTATAGCAACGACGCTTAAAATTCATCAGTTGGAAGTGTTAAGATGCCATCAGCCAATTGAAAGTGGCTAGATAGTGCGGCACATAATCATCATCATCATTTATTGCTACAACTGCCCTCCAGAACCTGTAAGAGATTTGCTTCCTATCAGAGGATTTGTCAGTGTCTAATTGTTTTTATAACTGTTTTCAGATTATTCCACCGCTCTATTCATAAACTATAAATTGCATGAAACACAAACTTATACATACAGTGCGGAAATTGGACCTCAAAGATTGTATCGCCAAGACTGCGAATCAGTCCGTTCTATTGTGAAACTTGAGTGGTACTAAAGTTGTACTAATGCACTTGTGGAACTCAGCTCAGATTTGTCTATTTATGATATAAAGCAGAGAATAAGACTGAACTGGAGCACCCGGTTTCCGCATCACATGAGGTCACACAGCCAGTCAAAGGAGGAGGAAAAATCTGCACCGTTTGGTCTTCCTCCTTCTTCTGTGCCATCAGGACTACAGGGAACTATTTTTTAGGCTGCAATTAGATTACTAGATTAGCTGGTGAGTGGGGGCATGTGCAGAATTTAGTGGCATGTGGATGCATGTAGGGAGGGCTGAGTGACTTGGTTGATGGTATGTGCATGTGTGGGGGAGTGAGGTGATCTTAGTGGGACGTGGGCATTGGCATATGCCCGCTTGTAATAGACATCAGCAGATGTAAGTAAGGAGGTTAGTCTACATATAGTCTTATACAGAAAGTTGGTTTATTTAACAGGATACAGGTTAGTGTATTCAGTAAGCAGTCTTGTGGAAACAGGTTAATGTCACACGGAAGTTAGGTGCTGCATGTCCATGCAGCTTTGTTATACACACAGCACACACAGGAAGAAGCCTCTGCTCACACGCAGTAGGCATGCAGATGGGCCCTGGCAGCACCTCACTTCCGCCACCCAATCATCAGAGAAAGATCCTATCGCTCGCCTGTCTTAAATGGGCAGGTCTGATTGGCATGTTGGAGGGTCCAAGAGTTGCCCATCACTGTACTAGCTGGATTTACTCCTAACTCTAGATGAGGCCTTAAAGTTAATTTATGAATCACAAATGTGTAAAACAAATGCTATTTTGTGACACACCTAGATGGCCAAGTGTGCCTAGTTTTATGGGGAAAGTATGTCATGGGTAAAAAGTTTTCACTGTCCGATGTCAGGAATTGGGGGGGGACGTGGCTGGAGAAAACGGGGTTGGGGGGGGGGGGTTACATTCACAAATCCCCACGAGTTACATACTATTAATTTAAAGGAACTTCAGGTTTGAGCAACCATTTATTCTATTAGTATTTGCACACAATTTAGCTCTCCCCTGTTGCTGTCTATTAGTATAATTACTTTTACATCTGTAGAATACATTTAAACATAACCAAAGGTAATCTAAATGACATACATACAGCGTTAAGCTATTTATTAAAATCTTGTGGGCAAGAGGGCACGTGAGAACAAAAACTTGCTATGCAGGGGGGTATGTTTGAGAAAAGCTGGTGGTGAGGGGACATGGGCAGCACAGTGGCCTAGTGGTTAGCACTTCTGCCTCACAGCGCTAGGTTCATGAGTTCAATTCCCGACATGGGCATTATCTGTGTGGAGTTTGTATGTTCTCCCTGTGTTTGCGTGGGTTTCCTCCGGGTGCTCCTGTTTCCTCCCACACTCCAAAAACATACTAGTAGGTTAATTGGCTGCTATCAAAAATTGACCCTATTATCTGTATGTCTGTCTGTCTGTGTGAGTGTGTCTATATTAGGGAATTTAGACTGTAAGCCCCAATGGGGCAGGGACTGATGTGAATGGGTTCTCTGTACAGCACTGCGGAATTAGCAGCGCTATATAAAGAAATGATGATGATGATGATGTGCGACAAAAGCTGGTGGGCAGGGGGATGTGTGAAAAAAGCTGGCTAGGGCGCCGGACGCAGAGTGCATATGAAAATAAAGCTAGGTTGCAGGTAGGCATGTGAGAAAAGCTGGTGGTGGTATGTGAGACAAAAAGCTGATGGGTATGGGTGGCATGTGTAGCTGGTGGGCAAGGAGCATGTCTGAGAAAAACTGGTGGGCAGCAGGGGACATGTAGCAAGTGAGTGATTTTTTTTTTTGCTTTGTTCTGAAATCTACAATTTGGAGCCTCCCCTCTAGATATCCTGTGTTTGCTCCTGGGCAGCAGTGAAGCCTGGACAGCATTCTGCATTAGACATCAGTGCATCTGCACTGCAGCATTACCAGCCAGCCAAGAAGAAGTAAGAGATACTATTTTTATTTTACAAACGTCCAGTGGTGAGAGACCGGGAAGTGAGAATTAGGGGTTGGTAGACAGAAGCTTCGCCTAAGGCACCGAAAAGCCTTGCACTGGCCTGTCACAAATCACCCAATGAATTATCAGAATCTCTTGATGACGAGAACTTCACCTTTAGCAACCACCTTTCCCATGGAACCAGATATGTTCTTTGGTGCTCAGCTGTCCACAGGACTTAATCTTGAGTAGTGATAACTTAACTCAAGTAGGCAGGCACCATGAAAGACTTGGCAGCAGGATGCTGACAGAGATATCTATGGCACCAGAATATACTAAGTTGCACTAACATGTAGTACTAAACTCTACCAGTATAAAAGTTTGGCAGTGTAGAGAATGGAGCTGGGGAGCAACACAGTACAAAGGAAGGTGCTGGAGCAAGATAAAGTTGTCAATCTGGATGGTGAAACACCACTGACAAGTCCATCCAATGGAGCAGATCATGGGCACCACAATCCTGCGGCTGGATGGTGGTCTCTCAGACAAAAAGCAATGTCAAAGCAATGGGTCAGTCCAGGCAGAGATATACACAGTCTGAGTCACAAGCAAAAGGTCTATACAGTCAACTCATAAGCAGAAGTCAAAAACAAGTGTCAGGCAAGAGCACAATATTCTCAGGAACAAGGGGCACATAGACGCAAACATGTGAATGCTATAACTAGCAAAGGCTCAGTGAAATGTACAGGTAATTAAAGCAGTAGTAGCCAATCAGGGCAGGTGTCAGATTGAGCTGCAGGTGAGAGGAATTGAAGTGATCACAACCAGGCTGATATCAACACTGCAGCAGCCTAAATAAAAACAGCAGTTACCTGCTGTTCCTAACATGGCCTGGCACAAGCTCACCCATTTCTGGATAAACTCCAGGCCGAATGGCACTTCCAGTGAAGTGTGGCCAACTGCTAATGCACAAAATGCATAGTATGGCACTGGTGGGCTAGGGACCCTAATGTGCCCAGGTGACAGTAGCTCTTTTAAGGAAAGAATACAGCGGTGCCCAGTAAATCCACATGAAGACATTTAAGAACAGTGTATTCTGTAAATACATATTACAGAAGAACATATACAGATTGAACCAAGTAAAGATGTCAAGCGGGCTTAAACTTTATTTTCACCCTGCTTTATTCTCACCACAAGCAGCACTATGTAGCCACTTTTGATTGGCCATTTGCATATTGATCCCTACAGCTGAATAAATTCATTATCGTGCTGACTATATTATGAAGTGACAGACGTCTATTTGCCTCACTTCATAAACATTTCCCTTTGAACTACTGCGAGACAGATAACAGATATGGGAGTGTTTAGTTTTTATATTGAAAATGCGACGTCCACATTAATTGAAAACTGTCAACACACTCTACTCTCTTGTGTACATAACACTTCAGTACATTATTATATTGTGTACAAATAGGTTAATGCAATGTTAGCATTTACTACTAACACTATCAAATCACATCTCTAATCTATTGTGGGGTGAATGCAGTGGTCGAAGGGGGTCAATATAAAACAATATAACTTATGGACACTTCCCACTGCTCAGTCTAACTCATTCCTTAATCACCACTTGGTGATCAATTGTCACAATCTAATTTGTCTCCAATGCAGAAGCCATAGTGGGTGAGTTATTTACATAGGCTTCAGTTGCATTTTGGTCTACAGAAAAATGGCTGCCACCAACACAACTTAGTCAATAATAAAGATACACAGTAAAATAATGTTTAAAATTAAATAAAAAATTGTAACCAAGCTTGACGACCATTCATTTTGGGGATTGTAGTGCACCATAGTCTGTCTAGATCAGACGTCGGCAACCTTTGGCACTTGAGGGCTCCAAGGTTTAGAAGGCGTTACTATATCCAACTCTACAGTCAGCCTAAAGAACTAATAGCAGCATACCATGGATAGAGGCCCAGTGGATACACTGACAGAGCAGCAGGGGTGGTCCTTTCTGCTGTTCTGCCTCTCTTGGTCTCAGTGTCATGTGACTACTACAGTCACATGGTACACAGTAGTATGGGCTGTGGCTGCTGCAAATGTTCTTGTGTTGCTGAGTGTACTGTTGGAGAATCAGGTTAGAAAAGTGTAATAGGGGGCATACTGGTAAAAAGGAGGGACATGTAAGTGCAAAGCTGGTAGGCAGGTTGTGGCACATGTGAGAAAATCTAGTGGGCAGAGGGCATTGGAAGAGAAGAGCAGGTGTTTGATATTGGTGAGACCTGTGTATAGTGATCAGTGTGTGTGATATCTATGTCACCTGTGTATAGTGATAAGTGTGTATCAGGTGTGTGATATCTATGTCACCTGTGTATAGTGATCAGTGTGTGTGATATCTATGTCACCTGTGTATAGTGATCAGTGTGTATCAGGTGTGTGATATCTATGTCACCTGTGTATAGTGATCAGTGTGTATCAGGTGTGTGATATCTATGTCACCTGTGTATAGTGATCAGTGTGTGTGATATCTATGTCACCTGTGTATAGTGATCAGTGTGTATCAAGTGTGTGATATCTATGTCACCTGTGTATAGTGATCAGTGTGTATCAGGTGTGTGATATCTATGTCACCTGTGTATAGTGATCAGTGTGTGTGTGCGATATCTCATCTGTGTATAGTGATCAGTGTGTATCAGGTGTGTGATATCTATGTCACCTGTGTATAGTGATCAGTGTGTATCAGGTGTGTGATATCTATGTCACTTGTGTATAGTGATCAGTGTGTGTGATATCTTTGTCATCTGTGTATAGTGATCAGTGTGTATCAAGTGTGTGATATCTATGTCTCCTGTGTATAGTGATCAGTGTGTGTGTGCGATATCTCATCTGTGTATAGTGATCAGTGTGTATCAGGTGTGTGATATCTATGTCACCTGTGTATAGTGATCAGTGTGTGTGATATCTATGTCACCTGTGTATAGTGATCAGTGTGTATCAGGTGTGTGATATCTATGTCACCTGTGTATAGTGATCAGTGTGTGTGTGCGATATCTCATCTGTGTATAGTGATCAGTGTGTATCAGGTGTGTGATATCTATGTCACCTGTGTATAGTGATCAGTGTGTATCAGGTGTGTGATATCTATGTCATCTGTGTATAGTGATCAGTGTGTATCAGGTGTGTGATATCTATGTCACCTGTGTATAGTGATCAGTGTGTATCAGGTGTGTGATATCTATGTCACCTGTGTATAGTGATCAGTGTGTGTGTGTGATATCTATGTCACCTGTGTATAGTGATCAGTGTGTATCAGGTGTGTGATATCTATTTCACCTGTGTATAGTGATCAGTGTGTGTGTGTGATATCTATATCACCTGTGTATAGTGATCAGTGTGTATCAGGTGTGTGATATCTATGTCACCTGTGTATAGTGATCAGTGTGTATCAGGTGTGTGATATCTATGTCACCTGTGTATAGTGATCAGTGTGTATCAGGTGTGTGATATCTATGTCACCTGTGTATAGTGATCAGTGTGTATCAAGTGTGTGATATCTATGTCACCTGTGTATAGTGATCAGTGTGTATCAGGTGTGTGATATCTATGTCACCTGTGTATAGTGATCAGTGTGTGTGTGTGATATCTATGTCACCTGTGTATAGTGATCAGTGTGTATCAGGTGTGTGATATCTATGTCACCTGTGTATAGTGATCAGTGTGTGTGTGTGATATCTATATCACCTGTGTATAGTGATCAGTGTGTATCAGGTGTGTGATATCTATGTCACCTGTGTATAGTGATCAGTGTGTATCAGGTGTGTGATATCTATGTCACCTGTGTATAGTGATCAGTGTGTATCAGGTGTGTGATATCTATGTCACCTGTGTATAGTGATCAGTGTGTATCAAGTGTGTGATATCTATGTCACCTGTGTATAGTGATCAGTGTGTATCAGGTGTGTGATATCTATGTCACCTGTGTATAGTGATCAGTGTGTAATATCAGTGTAAACTATGTTTAACATTCAGTATGTATAGAGTAAGTAAATAGAGTGTCTTTTGCCGACTTATTGCGACACTTTTTTTTTTTGCTTTGTTCCAAAATGTAACATTTGTAATTCCATTTCTAGAAATCCTGCATTTGTCCCTGGGCAGCAGTGAAGCCTGGACAGTATTCTGTATCATGTATCAGTGTATCTGGACTGCAGCCCTGACAGACAGCCAGGAAGAGGTACCAGTTATTAATTTATTTATTTTTACAATAATTAGAGTGAAGAGTGTGAGAGCCTGAGATGTGGATACAGGCGGAGGAGGGGCAGTAAACTGACGCTTTGTCTAAGGTGCCGAGAAACCATGTATCCTGCCAGTCATGTCCTCTCTTCATTCTCTCCTGCTCCACCTTCTTCCTCACTGAGCGCAGTGTAGTGCTGTTCCACATATTATGACTTCTCACTGATTTCAGCCCATGAATAACCAGTGATCACTGTTCAAAATTTTGAAGCAGGTCTTTGACTGCAGACTTCAAATTATCAACCTAGCCTGATCAAACAAGCTTCAAAAAAAGAAGCACGGGTAAGCCACTAACATTTTTAGTACCCATTTATTACTTGTATAAAAGTTTGTATATGGCTGTGATAAAATAAGTTAAACAAGTGTGCTATAAGCTCCTCCACCCCCAGAAGGGGAGGAGGGTGCATGGCCTGGCAGCCATCATGAGTGGATGCACCTTTTGTGAACTCCATAGGGCCCGCTGGAATTTGGAGCCTTTCATCGGTTCCAAATTCCAGTTATTCCCTGCATGTTAAGCAAATACGGACTCGCCAATATTGAGAGCTGCCATCTCAATTGCCTTGTTCATCACATCCTGTGGCCTGTCAGTCCGCCATCTGTGCCTATCTGTGAGATGACTGGCATTTCTCACTACCCTACATCTATTCTCCAGGCACTCATCTCCCTCCTTCTTGCTTCCTACGTCATCGGATTCTGAGATAGCCTCCAGATCGCGGCAGTGGCCTAAATCAACATCTCCTCTCAGCAGAAGACCCACTCACGTGGTGGCTGCAGCAGTTACAACAGTAAACATCTCTAAGGCCCCCCACCAGCAAGTCAATCAGCTTCTTCTATAACTCTCTGTGCAGTAGCTAACCCAATGAATTTAACAATCTCCCTGTTTTCCAGAGTGCTGTTAGCTTTTCTACCACTAGAGGGAGCTATCTTCTTCCAGTCAGCCATCCCATTTTTCTGTAGTTCCAACAACAAACATAACCTCAGGATCCACTCTAGACAAGCTACCCACATTAGCGGTACCAAGTTCTGCCACTCAAACATGGCATTTGCTCTGTATACAAGCACCCCCAGCTAACAAAACTAATTAATTAAGAAACATTATCTGTGCCGCTTTTACTATGGACTTACAGTGTTCATTTCTTGAAATTTGATCTGTTATGTAGGAACGAAAAATGGAATTGGCATCGCTAGGTTCCTGTACAGGCTGTATGGAACAGAAAGTAGATGATACCTGCAGCTTCTAAGAGTCCATGAAGGACATTGAGAACCGTTCATGAAGGAACAAAGTACACATTAAAAATATTTCCGAATCGGTTTATGGAAATGTTCTTCCAAAATACTTTGATGACTCTTTCAACAGTGCTTTATTCCTCACTTGTTGCATTTTTTTTAAGATTGGGCTCATCGAGCACTGAGACTTAAACCCCATATATTAGGCTGCAAGTGAATAGTCAGTTCTTGAAGTTGATGTGTTGGGTGCATGAAAAATGGGCAAATGTAAGGATCTGAACAACACTGACAAGGGTCAAATTGTGATGGCTAGACGAGCATCTCCAAAACAACAGGTCTTTTGGGGTGTTCCTGGTATGCAGTGGTTATTACTTACCAAAAGTGGTCCAAGGAAGGACAACCGGTGAACTGGCGACAGGGTCATAGGCACCCAAGGCTCATTGATGCATGTGGGGAGCGAAGGCTAGTCAGTCTGGTCCAGTCCCACAGAAGAGCTACTATAGAACAAATTGCTAAAAAAGTTAATGCTGTTTATGATAGAAAAGTGTCAGAACAGAAGTGCATCACAGCTTGTTGCGTATGGGGCTGCATAGCCGCATAGCAGTCAGAGTGCCCATGCTGACCACTGTCCACTGCCGAAAGAGCCTGCAATGGTTATGTGATCGCCAGAACTGAACCATGGAGCAATTGAAGAAGGTGGCCTGGTCTGATGAATAACATTTTTATTTTCATCATGTGGACGGCAAGGTGTGTGTGTCGTTTACCTGGGGATGAGATGGCGCCAGGGCGCACTATGGGAAGAATGAAAGCCGGCAGAGGCAGTGTAATGCTCTGGGCAGTTCTGCTGGGAAACCTTGGGTCCTGGCATTCAGGTGAATGTTATACCACTTTCATACTGCCGCCCCTGCAATATCCCGGGTTTTTGAAGGCGGGTTTTTGCAGGGGCTCGGAGCGTCCCAGCTCAGAAACACCATTCATACTGCACCTTGGACCCGGGAATTTCCCGGGTTGACCCCATTCATACTGCACAAGTCTGTGCCCTGCCAATTTGTGGGAGTCATCACCAGAGCAGTTTTCATTGGCTGAAAGCTGGAATATGAAAAAAAAATCTCTCTCTCCCCCCTATGCAAAAACCCGGGTTGCACCATTCATAGTGCAGGCAACCCGGGTCCGACCCGGGAATTACCCCTCGATAAATCCCGGGTTGAAGACCCGGGTTTTTAGACCCAGGATTTTTCACTTGTACCATTCATACTGCACCAAGACCCAGGTCGTTTGAGCTCGACCCAGGAAAAACCCGGGATTTTAGTGCAGTATGAATGGGGTATTACTTTGCTATGTTCCCCTACCCAAACATTGTTGCAGACCAATTATACCCATAAAGGGCAACGGTATTCCTCTTTCAGCAGGATAATGCGCCTTGTCACTCTGCAAAAATTGATTAGGAATGGTTTGAGGAACATGACAAAGAGTTGAAGGTGTTGACTTGGCATCCAAATTATATATGTATTTATAATATATATATATATATATATTTTTTTTTTTTTCCCCCTCTTAATGCTATAATTAAACCATGACTGGCGCTGGAGACCTCTGCGCCCACTCCCCACCAACCTCCCATCATGGAGCTAAGCTAATTAAACTATTTTTTCCAGTCTCGTTATCTTTGTGGGACTAGCTCCCATAGGATATAATAACACTCGCCAAATGCAGAGACAGCTAGATGATCATTTTTACAATGATTCCCCAGCTGTCTCAGAACAGAAAATGGAAAAGCTTGTTGTGGGTAAAAAAATTAGTGAGTCACCTTATGGGTACAGGCAAGTTGGACTGGGAATGTTGTGGGTTCATGTGTTGGTTATGGGTCTCTTGAAACTGACCCACGCTGGTCTCTACACAATATGCTATAATGGAGAATAGCTTTACAATGGGTGTGATTGTTAAAGACATGAGGGGGCAGTGAATAATATTTGGGAAAATTCAGCATCACAAAACCTGCGGAATGTTGGCAACGATTCCTCCTTGCCAGCCGTTCATTTGGTAATGAGCTTGTCGAGCACCCAGAGAAATCCTGCTGCGTCATGTACCCAGACCAGTCAATTTAAACATGTGGCCATATCTGTAAGACCCGGTGTCCACATTAACAGTGGGGATGGCAGCTGCTGTCTGGACATGTGCTTTACAAGCTTTTACATCTGGCCCACTGGGAAAAATAGGACAACTGTGAAAGCAGAGTGGACCAAAGCTAAGATTGATGGGTAAAAAGCCAACACTAGCAAACATCACAAAACACAAGATAAACCTAATTTGCCAAAGGTCCAGAATTCATCTCTAATGTTTCTTGACGTTGTATAAAAAGGCAGTTTAGAAGGTCTGTATTATATCTTCTCCTAAGCAACAGTTGCTGAATTTATCACAGAAGATAGATAGTTGCAGTTTTTTTCATTATATTATCTAAACAACTAATAATTTTTTCGTCTCTGGTATAAACAGTGTAGTTAGACGATTGTAAAGATAAATACATCGTAGATCAAATTAATATGTACAAAAATATGTTTATACGTCTCAGAGATAAAAAAAATTAGACCTTTCTTATGAGAGATGCAAAACGGCCTGGCAGAGTTACAAAATATAGTCAAAATATAAAAGAAAACAGAATAAAACAGAATGTAGCCAGTTTATGTATTGTTACTGCATGTGTATATACATTAGACCTATAAGTGATGGATATCCTATCCCAGTCCCCAGCCCACAATAAATACACAGCACACAATTCTGTCGGTAAGTGGCCGAAGTCATGTTGGCAGCGTGGTGGCACAGTGGTTAGCATTGCTGCCTCAATGCTCTCGGGTCAAGGTTTGATTCCAATCAGGGCCCTATCTGTATGGAAATTGTATGTTCTCCCTGTTTCTATGTGGGTTTCTTCTGGGTGCTCTGGTTTCCTCCCACTCTCCAGAACCACAATAATTTTGGATTCTGCCAAAATTAAGTGTGTCTGTGTGGTAGGGAATATAGATTGTAAGGTCCACTGGGACAGGGAATAATGTCTATGATTAAAGCATTCCCTATAAAATGTTGTGTAGTATGTCAGAGCTTCAGTGTATCTGACATATAAGCTTTGAGTTTACATATTATAGAATAATATTTAGGGGCAGAAGACGGTATCTCTAGCCCCAGCAAAAAAAAATTTGCTATGGGTCCAACGATGCTCCCCAGAGAGCGAGCCTCGGGAGAGCGGACCAGCATAGGGGTATAACCTATATTATTTTATTAGATTATAACCCTTAATAGAACTCTGACAGCATGGCTGCCAACTGTCATTACATTTACAGGCAATTAGTGAAAATGTAGTACAATGTTCATTCATCAGTATCAAAAAACATAGTAAAAAAAAGTCATGAACATTATCATCCGTAATATGTCTTGCAAAATCCCTTTGCAATCTTCTAATTTTCCCCTCCAGCTGCTGTTTGTATTGTCACTTTTGCTGAAATGTTGGTCTAAAATAACAATGTGTCAGTAAAAACTATGTTCTTTAGTAATTTTTTATAAAACTGCCTGCAATATTTTTTAAAACGGTTTTCTATCCCGTATGACGGCCCTTCTCTGCTTCATACACATCTGGCTTTATTGTTGATGTCAATCTTCATGACACCACTTTTAAATCTGAAAATGTTCTACTTCATCTCAAATTACTATTAATTCTAACCAGACTGTTTATTATTTTCTGTTCCAGGTTTACAGAAACCTACAGGAAAAAGAGATGTCCTAACATGGAAACTAGGTTCTGGGGAAACACCCAAAGACCATGTTTACTATAACCATAAGCCCTATTGTCTCCTGCACAGGTATGTAAAGAAGGTCAACACCCTACTTGTATGTGACATTCTATTTACATGATAGTACTACCTAATGTTTTCCTACATAACAAACAATAAGGTATTGACTAAGATAATGTAGCAATAAGTTCACCCAAACACAAAGTTGTTATACCTGCAGATATACTGTATTTGCATGCATACTTTCTCTTAGCAAAGGTCAAATGCCCCCTAGGAGGTATTTTCAGATTATAAGATGATATATTCAGTTGTAGGTTTGTAAAAACAATGAGTGACCCCTGAGTGTTTGCTAGTGATTTTAATTAAAAAAAAGCAATATGTAAAACTAGATCAACTTTAAGGAAATATATAAAATTTCGAGAATGTTGTGTTCATATAAATTTAAATGATTATGTTTGGCTTCATTACTGTATTCATTATACTTATTACTGCTTATAAACTATATGTTCAGAGACAAATGATGCTTCTCTAACATTTAGGGGCATATTCAATTGTCCGCGTTACTTGCAAAAGTAACGCGGCTTGTGCACTAGAGTGCGTAATTACCGTTATTACGGGACCTTTAACACCGGCTTTTAGGGAGCTGCGTGCTGAAATTCGGCTTAGAATTACCGTAATAACGGTAATACTTTCAACGTTGCGTTACTTTAGAGAGTAACCCGGACAATTGAATATGCCCCTTAGGGTTAAGCTGGGTACACATTATTGCCTTTTACTTCAGATGCTATTTCTGTAACAATTTTAAAGATGACTTAAAGTCCCTATAATCATGCAGATTCATGTGTACACACTTACACAATGTATCTTCCTATCTGTGACATTTTCACATTTGCCTGACATCCTTCCATCGTTGATCGTGATATATAGGAAACTTATAAAACCAAAATTAACAGATGCAATGAGCTTTTGTAATATAAAACATGATCGGAGAGTGTACACGATCTTGCAATATCTGACCAAACGGTCATTTATCGTGTAGTCTGTACGATAATTGCATCAATGAGTATCCAGCTTTAGTGAAACTGGCTTAATGCAACCACTGGCTCTCCAGCTGTAGTGAAACTAAAATTTCTAGCACTGTCTGCTGACTAAATAATGGCAAATCTTTGTGGGATCTGTAGTCCAAAAACATGCTCTGTAAAGCTGTAGATTTGCTTAATTACAACATATGGAGAAAATAACACAGAACACATAGTTCCCAATGTTTTAAAATATTTCCAAGGACACTTTGTTGCTGCGCTGGGAAATCCAGAGGTTATGAGAAGTGTTACCTCGGTTGACCTTGGGCCACTTTAATCCCCATCCCTGACATATTTACTACATGTGAGAATAGTACCATTATTCAATTTCTTTTTCTACAAATCCTTTCTAGAACCTAGACCAGTGATGGCCAACCTGATGCATTTCATGGGCCGCATGGGAGGCCCTCTAACCTCCATAAGGGCCGCACATTACCCTTAATCTCAGTATAAAGATAAAAAAAAAAAAACATTTATTCAAATAAATAGACACTTGTCTGTAATAACATATGAGAAGTCATTTTAAACAAATGTTAGAAGCCAAATCTGGCATAAAGTAGTGGGGAGACTGCAGGTGAAGGCTTGGTGGGCCATATGTTGCCTATTACTGACCTACAGAATAAGAGTAGATGGCAGGAATAGCCTCAACCATGCAGATAAATAAGTTTTATTGTGCAGTTGGTCACTGCTGAAAAATAATGTAATTTCTCTGGACAAATCCTTAAAACTTGGGACTGTACAGGAAATTAGGGATAGCTGGAGATATGCAGAAAGTTGATACTCATTAAAAATGTTTAACTTAAGTCTACATGAAATTTCATCGGGGCTCTTCCAATGAATGACACTTCACAATACTTATATTGTTATTATATTATTATCTATTACTATTATTTGCAGTCACATTTTTCTTTCTTTTAAACACAAGACGTGATTTACAAGTCAGACGTGCCCACCCTATAGACACAGATCCTATTGGTTGGCATGAATTCGTGTCAGCAGTCATATTACTGTTACTCATACTTGCCCACTCTCCCGGAATGTCCGGGAGACTCCCGAATTCTGAGTAGGTCTCCCGGACACCAAGTAGAGCAAGCAAGTCTCCAGCATCCTGCAAATCAGTAGCCAAATTGACACAATTCGTTGCGCCGTGCCCCTTTCTGCCCTCCCACCACACCCCCTCTCCAGGATCTCCCGGAGAACACCTAAAGAACGTTGGCAAGTATGCTGTTACTAATAGGAGTCTCCGAGAACATGGCCGCTTCCCTGCTGCGAAAGGAACATGACTGCAGACATTATAATTATACTTTTGTTGTCCTGCCGGCAGCGCTTGTTATTGTGATTGGTAAAGATGTTTGTGGTTGATAAACATGTTACTATAGAACATGTAGCCCCGCCCCGAATGTGACCAATGAGGTTCCGAGTTCGCTTGAACAAAGGTCGCCGTCTCCCTTGATTCCACGCCCTTGTGATTTTTACGTCATTGTTATCACATGGTGTTCTGGAGCGTCACTAAGGATCGACCTATCAGCGCGCGTGGGAGGAGCTTATTTCAGGCCTGGGCTAATCTAGGCCGCACGTTTGGGGAATCAGTGAACACACGTGGAGGTATAGCCGCAGGAGAGCAGAGGTAAGATGGGGCTCGGGTGACCGGCTACGTGGTCAGGGGGAAGGGTCCGCGGTAGCCCGGTCTGGGAGCGGCAGGAGCGGGACTTGGTGTCCTGCGAGGCTCAGCAGAGGAGTCAGACGGTGGATGCCGCACTGTAGGCCGGCGGCGGGAAGTTAGAGGCCTGGGTGATAGTCACAGGGACCCTCAGTACGTGGTATAGAGGCGGGGAGGCCGGGGCTATGTGTGCGGGCTGCGGAGGGCAGGAGATGGGGCACTCGGCTGTGTGTGGCAGATATGAGGGGTGTATAGAAGAGGAAGCTTGAGCCGGGCAGGGTGTGGGGCCTGGAAGCTGCTGTGTGTATATATCGCAGGGAAGGTTTAAAGGTCGAGCCCGCGGGTTTGTATTATGGAGGGTGGATAGGCCTTAGATGGGTGATGGGATATCTATCTCCTGGCTGCAGTGTGCCGGCTATTGTCCCAGCACAGCGGACGGCTGCGTCCATGTATGTATGGGGAGTGATGTACATTGTTCTAGGTGTCCCCGGGGTGAGAGAGTTCCGCCAGGGGATATGTGATGTATAGGATACAAGGGATGCCTCGTATGGTATATCCCATTTCTTGTATAATGAATTAGATAATATACTAGCCAACCCTTTTATCCAGTACATGATCCCATTCCGTATACTGGAAGTGTGATGCCTTGCAGCTCGGTGGCTAAGTGGTTAGCACTTCTGCCTCACAGCACTGTGGTCGTGAGAGTGATTCCTGACCATGGCCGTATCTGTGTGGAGTTTGTATGGTCGCCCCGTGTTTGCATGGATTACCTCCGGGTGCTCCTGGTTTCCTCCCACACTCCAAAAAAACCCCACACTGGTAGGTTAATTGGTTGCTACTAAATTGCCCTTAGTCTCTGTCTGTCTGTGTATGTTAGGGGATTTAGTTTGCAAGCTCTAATTGGGCAGGGACTGATGTGAATTAGTTCTCTGTACAGCGCTGCAGAATTAGTGGCACTATATAAATAAATAGATGATGGTTTTGTATCCTATTCCTTGTAGAGGCTGGTTGATGTATTATGTTCCGGTCCATGTCCTGAATGGTGCCTGGTGTATTATATCCCATTCCTTGTAGCAGCTGCTTGGTGTATTATATGGCGTTCCTTGTCCTGGACGGTGCCCTCTGTATTATATTGCGTTCCTTGTTCTGGACGGTGGCCGCTGTATTATATTGTGTTCCTTGTCCTGGACGGTGGCCGCTGTATTATATTGTGTTCCTTGTCCTGGATGGTGGCCGCTGTATTATATTGCGTTCCTTGTCCTGGATGGTGCCTGCTGTATTATATGGCGTTCCTTGTTCTGGGTGGTGCCTGCTGTATTATATGGCGTTCCTTGTTCTGGGTGGTGCCTGCTGTATTATATGGCGTTCCTTGTTCTGGGTGGTGCCCGCTGTATTATATGGCGTTCCTTGTTCTGGATGGTGCCCGCTGTATTATATGGCGTTCCTTGTTCTGGATGGCGTTCCTTGTTCTGGATGGTGCCCGCTGTATTATATGGCGTTCCTTGTTCTGGATGGTGCCCGCTGTATTATATGGCGTTCCTTGTTCTGGATGGTGCCCGCTGTATTATATGGCGTTCCTTGTCCTGGATGGTGCCCGCTGTATTATATGGCGTTCCTTGTCCTGGATGGAAGCACAGTGCCATATACACAAACTTATGTCCAGGTCACACTCCTGATTGCTGTTTATTATGGGGAAGAGTTACTTAGGATCCATGGTGATTAGTTGGCTTTTTTGGAAAATAAACATTTCCATTCACTATAAGAAGCCCATGTGATATGTCCTATTTATGTTGTAGTCTACGGATGGTTGAATCATGAGTTTGTTTTAACTTCTTCAACTTTGAAGAAGTGCTCATTATTGGCCTCTGAATCAATGTGGTCTATTTATCAATACCTAGGTACTTTGTAGACTCTTGTATCTCTGGAAGGTTGTAACCTTCTGTAATACAAAAGTCTAATTTCATTCATTGTGTATAAATCATGTTTTTTTTCTGTAATGTGCATCCATTGACATGTATAGAAAGCACTCCCGGCAGTACATTCTTTAGGTGCTGGCTACCTGAATTCTGCATCTTGTCCAGCTCTGATGTAATTTGCATTTTTGTTTGGGTAATCTGCTTAACACCCTGACAATACTGATTAAGCATTACTTGGGAGTTTAGAGGGACATTCAGTTCTATTTTCACTACAATTGTATTTGCTGGATTCATGTTAGAAAGTTACTTATTTCAGCCTGGTTGATATACAAGTCCTATTTTTAGATGCTGTTTGTTGGTATTAAAATCATTTTTACATGAAATTAATAGATCATTAACATTTTAATTTTCCTATAGACATCATGACAGAACAGGATGTGGAAAACGAGTTGTTGGACTATGAAGAAGATGATGAACCCCAGGCACCAGCTGAGACCCCGGCACCAGCTGGCAGGAAAGAAGTTAAAGGGTCCTATGTCTCCATACACAGCTCTGGCTTCAGAGACTTTTTGCTAAAGCCCGAATTACTCCGAGCCATTGTTGACTGTGGCTTTGAACATCCGTCTGAAGGTAGGTGTACCTGGTCTTTCCCCAGTATCCCTCTTTAAATCCCTTGCTAAACTATTCATGACTTGTCCGATATGACCCCATGCTTCACACGTTAGCCTCTAATCCAGCGGTTCCTAAACTTTGTTTGCGGCACCCTTAGAATCTCCATTTTTTTTTCCAAGGCACCCCTCAAAAAACGTGATTGCTTGGTAATTATTTTGAAGTATTTGAGCCAAAAAAAAATGTAATAAGTATTTAGGTCAGGACAGAAATACTTAGTAAGTTGTTTACGAAAAAGATATACATAACTCCAAGGGAAAAAGAAAATCTTTATGTATTTTTTTTTCAATTATATTTCTGTCAAAGAATAATTTACAGCTAATATTAAGAGGAATAAGAACAAACAAAATAAGACCACATGTACAAAAAGCCGCGCGCACGCTGTCTGCCCCCCCCCTGTTTCTTTATTTACCATACTTGGCCTTCTTTCTTCTATTTCTTTTGACTTCTCTATCTTCTTACCAATGGGGCAGCGCCCAGGACCCAGCATCCTCCTTTCTCCTGCCGCATCTCACTGAATGTCGGACTTGGATGGAGGATGCTGGTTCCCGGGCGCCGCCGATTGGTAAGTTGTTTTTGTTTTGTCCCCTGGCCACGGCGCACACTTGGGGAACTGCTGCTCTAATCTGTTCTTTTGTTTATGACTAGATGTTCTTGTATTGAGCCAGTTTCATTTTTTTCCCTCAGTACAACACGAATGTATCCCTCAGGCCATCCTGGGCATGGACATCTTGTGTCAGGCCAAATCGGGTATGGGGAAGACTGCAGTCTTTGTCCTGGCCACTCTTCAGCAGATCGAGGCTGTAGAAGGACAAGTATCTGTTCTAGTAATGTGCCACACTCGTGAGTTGGCGTTCCAGATCAGCAAAGAATACGAGAGGTTCTCAAAGTACATGCCTGCAGTTAAGGTAAGATCTGAAACTCCTTTCTAAAAGTCCAGCACAATCTTTAGATTTATTTGACTGTTGAATTTTCATGTGTAAGATAGATATATATATATAATTTTTTTTTTTTAATTGCCTAATCTTGTCACTCCTCAGGTTGCTGTATTTTTTGGTGGTCTTTCCATTAAGAAAGATGAAGAAACGATACAAAAAAGTTGTCCTCACATTGTGGTGGGAACTCCAGGACGTATCTTGGCACTGGTGAGACAAAAGATGCTGAGTTTGAAGAATGTCAAACACTTTGTCCTGGATGAGTGTGACAAGATGCTGGAACAACTAGGTAAGGAAGTTCATGAAATGGAAACACAATGTGGAAGATGTTGGGTTGAGTGGATGATGTATCTGCTGGACAAGAAGGAATGGAATATATGTGATGGATAAGAAAAGGAACATGTATGAAGTCTGAAATTAGGATGGACTTCGAATATATAGTGAGGAGAGGGCAGTAGAATCTGAACTTTTAAGCCAAAATTTATTTTTTCCCGTTAGATATGCGCAGAGACGTGCAGGAGATATTTCGTCTCACCCCTCACGAGAAGCAGTGCATGATGTTCAGTGCCACCCTCAGCAAGGAAATTCGACCGGTCTGCAGAAAATTCATGCAGGATGTAAGTTATCAACGTTCCTTGTCAGTAGATGTGGCAGCCATTTAATGTCTCTGTACTGTTATAACTGGCAATGTCTTTCTTCAGCCTATGGAGGTGTTTGTGGATGATGAAACCAAGTTGACGCTTCACGGTTTGCAGCAATATTACGTAAAGTTGAAAGACAGCGAGAAGAACCGCAAATTGTTTGACCTGTTAGATGTGCTGGAGTTCAACCAGGTTAGTAGGAAGATCTGCTGATGTCCTTATGATGTGTGTGTGCGTTTAGTGTACAGCAAACCTAACGGCATCTCTCATGCAGGTGGTGATATTCGTAAAGTCTGTGCAGAGGTGTGTGGCCCTAGCACAGCTGTTGGTAGAACAGAACTTCCCGGCTATCGCTATCCACAGGGGCATGCAACAAGAGGAGAGGTGAGGTGTCTTCTTGTAGACGTGGGTGGAGAGGGGGCTAGCGTTGGTTGTGACAACTGGACTGTCTTAGATTGAAATAACTTTATAATGTTCTTGGCTCGTAGAGCAATCTAAACAATTGAGCTCAAACTATTACTCACTCTTCAATTATCTCTCTTGCAGGCTGTCCAGATACCAACAGTTCAAGGATTTTCAGAGGAGGATACTGGTGGCCACTAATCTCTTTGGACGTGGTATGGATATCGAGAGGGTTAATATAGTCTTCAACTATGACATGCCTGAGGACTCGGATACCTACTTGCATCGGGTAAGATTGCTAAATATATATGGAGTATTGCTATAAAACTTGATGTTTTGTGTTCTAATTGATATTTTCCTACAAAGATCTGTGTAGGCCTGTGGTTCCTTTTTGGCTGCCAGGTGGTACCCTTTGATTCTCAAAAAAACTAAAAGGCTCTGGGACCCCCTTGAAAATATGTTCAGATTTTTATGTGGGGGGGAGGGGTGCATTTTTTGCAAGCCCTATTACTCTGTGGTTGCTGCCACCCCCCACCAATCTTTTTGGACTCCGCTTTCTTTGCTTTATATGCTTTATAAATCTGTGCTAAACATCTAGTGTGATGCCTTGGACCACCAGTTGGTTGTTTATAATCCTCTTTTCTAACCGATGCCTTTTTCTGTTAAGGTGGCTCGTGCTGGCCGATTTGGCACAAAGGGTCTGGCTGTGACTTTTGTTTCTGATGAAGAAGATGCCAAAATCCTAAATGATGTTCAAGACAGATTTGAAGTCAATGTGGGCGAGCTGCCTGATGAGATAGATATATCCACTTACAGTGAGTATATTGTCGTTACGGTCATCTGGACGCTTCCTCATGTGAAGCGAAAAACTTGTATTGACCTTTATTGTGTATTTAAGCTACTGTCTTATCAGCAATTTCAGTAACAGGCTGCATGTAGTTCCTTTTATTAGTATTCTGCATGTGCAGAGGAAAATCTTCCCCCAGTCACCGTTAGATTTGAAATATCTTAAGTTCCATCACGCTCCTTGGAATGTTAATGTAAAACATCTGTGAATGCTATTGCTATATATGTATACTTGTTTTTTTTTTTAGGTCTAGTGACCTTTTGAATCCTCCTACTTTCCTCCTCTAGATTAAAGATCTTCTGTTAATCTATAGAGATTTCAGCAGACTTGTCATGTAATATACTTTGTACTGTCATCTTGCTTGGCCCTGCTGTATGTAGGACCCACTTATGAAAGATGATACTTCCTTCCCTTTGACATAAGCACTAACGACCATGTCCACATAGTGGAAGTAGGCGTTCTGTGGCCTTAGAATGCAGCCTAACCACTAGATACAAGTAACGTTACTGGTTCTAGTGATGTCTCTATTGCAAGACTTTTATGTTGCCAAACCTTAGCACCGAGACCTGTTCTAATGTCCCTTGTTACACAGGGTGTTGTAGCATTCTCAGTTTTGTTCACAGGAAACTATTCTAGACAAGCGCACATGTAGCCATATTTATTGATAGATATATATATATAAATCAAGCATTTGCTTCACATATAGGGGGTGCGATTCAATTCAGCACAAAGTCCCATTGGAGCCTTGTGTGATGGGGTACTAGTCACCTCATAGAGGTGCGAGCAAAAAAGAACCAATGTTTTATGTACCGTAATACCTGAAAATGTGCCCAGCGGGACTTTGGTATGAATTGAACCCCCCCCCCCTCATAAACTTGTACCTGTGCAGAAGTGCGTCGTATGTATGAATATATTTACATATAGGTTATTTCACACTGTTTTCTTTCTTTCCACAGTTGAACAGAGCCGATAACACTGTCCTCTGCGCTCCACTCTCATGATGTCTCTGCCAATATTTTGGTTCCTCTGCTCTCCTTGTCTGGCCATGCCCCCAGTGTGGGGGGGAAGACGTGTGATTTTACATTATCCAGGGATTTTTTTTATTGATAACTTTGGTTTTTTTGTGTAAAGAAGGGAAAGAAATTAAACTTTTTTATGGTTTAAGTCTTGTGTGTTGCTCTGATTTTTCCAAATATCGATACACCGGTACATATAAAACGGATGTCAGTCTGTTTGGGTATCTCGGTACTTGTGTGATGGGCAGACTGGCACTTTTAATAGTAATAAGGAACATCTTGCTGGAAAGCGGAGTCTGCAGCTGGAATCCTTTGTAATAATCTGCCGTGACTCTTCTTGGAAGCATAAAAGCTTTGTTTCATAAGCCTGGTTAGAGGCCAGTGGGAAAATGCAGTGCAATAATAGTTAGGTGGTGGTTTTGGTCGGCATCCAATGCCTGTGTCAAGGTCGTCATAAACCAGACTCCTTGCTGGTCTTGCCCTGTGGGAAGATCACAACGAGAATTTACTTGACGTTTAAGTAGGTTCAGCATAACGTAGGAAAATTATTCATCCTGCATATTTGTGTTAACCTTCGTTACAATGGGTGCTTCCCTGTCTGAGATCAAATGGAAGTGATTTATTCTTTTAAATAGGAGTCTCCACTGCCCTCACTGTTTGTATTTAATCACCTGCCCATAGCATCTTGTAGCATGCAGAGATATGCACTGTCTGGCCTGTCTTAGCCATTCAATCGGGTTAAACAGGGAATGCAATACATACAACATGTTCATTTTAGAGCTATCTTGTTAGGGTCTCAGAACATTGGAACACTCAAACATAGGCTCCCACCACTGCTCTGCCTAGAATCCCTATTGTGTTTAAATGAACACACTGCATTTAATATTTTATTGCATAGCGCTGGGTTATGTCCCAATCACCGCCACCCCCCCCCCCCCCCAGCTAATTGACTGCATGTGTAAAACATCCCAGGAGTCATCCTCTTACCTTGGTTTGTGTGTTTGTATCGCTGAATTCAGAGTATACTGGAGACTTGAAGTGTGTAATCGCACAGAGCCACCTCATGTAGTCTGCCCGGACCTATGAAGGAGACATAATATTTTATAAATGTGTGTGTGTGTATATATGTATCTGTTTACATTCATAACACCCAACAGTTCAATTCGGGAGAAGAAAGATAAGATGGCTATTGCAGTTTATTCCACCGGCTTCATTGACGCTCATTCACTGAGTAATACTTGGTCAACATTTTCCAGGCTCTTATAATCAGTAAGGGTAAATATCCACTTGAGATCTAACTGGCTCTTGTTTGCCATAGTCAATAAAGCTTCAGTTCTCACCAATGCAAAGCCAACTATAATCTGTATAGATTGATGTTCTAGTTAATGCACTAGCCAGGCCAAAAATACTGCAAAATAGCATGATGGTCTGGTCAGCAGCAGGAAGAGAGTTGCAATTAGACTTTGCTCTGCAGGCACATAACAGACTATGTAATAAGAGTATCACACACTGGGGGGGTATTCAATTGTCAGTGAGTTTTGCTTTTTTTGGTTTTGTTTTTACAGCGTTAAGTCATTTTAACGCTGTTTATCATTTTCGTGCGGGTTACCTTTACCCGCGAATGAATTCCATTTTTAACAAGTAGTTTTTTTTCATGAAACAGTCCTCTCACGCTCAAGTAGAAGGTCTATTGAAAGTATAGGTTGTGCGAGAGGTTCAAATTTTTATTTTAGTTTTGCTATTTATTGTAACCAGTGCACTTTAGGAGGAATAACAATCATATCCAGAAATCTACATACAGGGATTCCTTTATTGTTAGATTTTAGGATTCAAACCCTCTAAAGCAGTCAGGGATTGTATGGCTCATTCTAAATGATTAGTACAGCTATTCTATACATTATATATCTTTTGCTTGTTAAATGTCTGGACAGATGTTGCAATTAGAACTTTTTTTTGTTCTCTCAATGTTAAGTGGGCCCAGATCGGAGTGCATTATTTTGTTTTGAGTATATAATATATTTATACATAGGTGATATGAATAATTTAAATGGGTAGTTTTGCAAGTAGTGGTGTCGAGGTGATCCACGTTGGATTGTATAGGTACGTTTTGATTCACCGTAAAGGTAAAACACATCTAGATAGAGAATCTCATAAGCAACTTGTTTTGTTTCAGATTGAAACTTACAGGAATGTACCCTCTTTATAATATACAGAATAAAACTCTGATGGGACTTGTAATATAAGTCTGTCTACCATCTTTATATTTGACATACCATGGGGGACATTATTTTTCCCTTTAATATTTAAAAATAATAAATGGTGGTGTGTTCATGGGACTGGTGGTTTCACATCACTTTCTGTGATTATTACCTTCTATGCCTGGTACGATCCCCATAGAGTTCAAAGAGAAGGCCAAGGCGTAATGACTTTTGCAGGTGTTGAAAGATGTAGATGGAAAGTGGTAACGCCCTGTCCGTAAAAGATGCTGAACAGTCCGGTCTCCTGTGATATTGAAGTGTGTGGCACAAATTGGATTGTGATCCTGGCACATTTGCTAAACAGGATTAGTCTGTTTATGGCCAGATTGAGAGAAACAAAAGTGTGACTGCTCATTTTATGTTCGTTCCACGTAAAGCAGACACATCTGATAATTGAAATTCTTTTCATTTAGAGGTGTGGTTGACACCACAATCTACCTGTACTAGTTCAAAGGGAGCCTTTTCACTATTCTGCAAAAGTGTGTAGTGTCATGGGTAAAAGTTTTGAGAATGACACAAGTATTGGTTTTCACAAAGTTTGCGGCTTCAGTGTTTTTGTACCTTTTTTGTCAGATGTTGCTATGGTATACTGAAGTATAATTACAAGCATTTCATAAGTGTCAAAGGCTTTTATTGACAATTATATTAAGTTTATGCAAAGAGTCAATATTTGCAGTGTTGACTTCTTTTTGAAGACCTCTCCAATTCGCCCTGGCATGCTGTCAATCAACTTCTGAATCTGCATACTGACTGATGGTCGCCCATTCTTGCCTAATCAATGCTTGGAATTTGTCAGATTTTGTGGGTTTTATGTTTGTCCACCTGCCTCTTGAGGATTGACCACAAGTTCTCAATGGGATTAAGGTCTGGGGAGTTTCCTGGTCATGGACCCAAGATTTTGATGTTTTGATCCCCTAACCACTTTGCATTTTCCAGCACCTTGCCAGAAGGCAAAAGTTATTTGTTCATCGCCAAATGGTTCTGGGGTGGGATGGTTGGGAGAAGTTGCTCTTGGAGAATGCTTTGGTACCATTCTTTATTCATGGATGTGTTCTTAGGCAAAATTGTGAGTGAGCCCACTGCCTTGTCTGAGAAGCAACCGCACAATTGAATGTTCTCAGGATGTTTTACTGATGGTAGCGCTCACCAAAGTCAGGGAAAATTACTTTACCCCAGTCCTCAGCAGTCCAATCCCTGTATGTTTTTCAGTATATCCCTTTATCCCTGATGTTTTTCCTGGACAAAAGTGGCTTCTTTGCTGGCATTCTTGACACGAGACCGCCCTCAAAAAGTCTGTGCCTCACTATGTGTGCAGATTCACTCACACCTGCCTACAACGTCCACTGGTGATGCCCCGATCCCGTAGCTGAATCAACTTTAGGAGATGGTCTTGGCACGTGCTGGATGTCCTCTGGCATCCTGAAGCCTTCTTCACAACTATTTAACCTCTCTCCTTGAGGTTCTTGATGATTCGATAAATGGTTGATTTAGGTGCAATCTTACTAGCAGTAATATCCTTATTTGTAAAACCCTTTTTGTGCAAAGCAATGATGACTTGCAGATAACCATGGTTAACAGGAAGAACAATGATTTCAAGCACCACCTTCCTTTTAAAGCTTCCAGTCTGTCATGCTGATTGAGTTAGAATAACAGCGAGTGATCGCCAGCCTTGTCTTCGTCAACACTCACCTGTGTTAACGAAAGAATCACTGACCTGATGTAAGCCGGTCCTTTTATGGCATGACTGAAATGCAGTGGACATGTTTTTGGGATAAAGTTCCTTGTCATGGCAAAGATGGACTTTGAAATTAATTGCAATTTATCTGATCACTCTTCATGACATTCTGGAGTATATGCAAATTGTCATCATAAAAACGGAGGCAGCAGACTTTGTGAAAACTAATATTTGTGTAATTCTCAAAACTTTTGACGATGACTAGATACTCCTATTTCCTATTTGTAAATTGGCTAGACAAGCACACACAGGAGCTGACTGAACTAAAGAAACTTCCGCTGCTGTACATATACTAATGTCCTCCTGGTCTACAAGTGATTCTAGTCCTGCCCAGCTAATGTCCATGTATAACCAGTTTTGAGGAATTAATATAATATGCCTTCACCCTAGTCAAACACACCTATATATAGTATAGTGTGTAGAGGGAGAATGATTGAAGTTGAATTACAACCATAAATCACCTTGTTGTGCATCAGACAATGCAGTAAGAAGATCATTACTCCTTGGAGTGTGTTCAGGATGGTGAACGGGTAGGCGAAATACAGGGTGGCTTCACTGAACATGAAGATTCCAAATATCCAACAACACCCCAGGATACATAGCTGTGCCACAGAGGTCAACGTGAGGGTCCTAAATAAAAATATAATTAAGAACCATGCTGCCTGCAGATTGACTGATAATTCACATAGAAAGTAAGCAAATAGTTCACACGTACGGTACACAAAATGTTTAGAGTGCCACCAAGGTACCCCCCACTGCTATAAAACCCATTCATGACATACAATGGAACAAGCCTAACACTCAGTGGAACGGATATATGTAGACACAGGAGCATATTTGAATTATTTAAAAAAAAATAACACTAAGATCAGGGGACATGTTATTAAATGAAAATAATTCAATTTTATTTAAGTCTAAGGAGTAAATTTATCAAGCTGTGGGTTTGAAAAAGTGGAGATGTTGCCTATAGCAACCAATCAGATTCTAGCTGTCATTTTCTAGAATGTGCTAAATAAATGAGAACTAGAATCTGGTTGCTATAGGCAACATCGCCACTTTTTCCAACCTCCAGCTTGATAAATTTACCCCATAATCTCTATTTTTTTGTAGGTTTAATTACACGTTTAAAGTTATTTTTAGCTTGTGTTTTGTAACTGGAGGTGTCCGTTATGAGTATGAAGGTTCCCATCCTTGTTGGCCTTCTTCCATGACTTTAATGATAAATTGGAGACCTTTATCAAAGCTGTTTATGTCTAGAAAAGATTCTGCGAACAGGCATTTTCTATTTTTTTTTTCCTAACATGTGCTACAATTATTTGCTATGGGCAACAACACCTTTACTACAGTTACCTGTAGATCAGCTTTCATTTGTCCCTCACGCAGTTGCCATGACAACAGCTTATTGAACTTCTGACATTTGAAGTTTGTAACAGTGTAGGACAAATTCATACATGAGAATATAACAGACATTATATAGGTGGATATATAGAAGAATGGGCACAATCAGCCATGAAAAGCAACAATGACTTGAAATGTTACTATTAGTACATTATAAATATTACTAGCAGTTGTGACAGCTATGAACTTTTACTACAGGAACATAATGTTTATATGGACAATATGTATATTTTTTTTATTATAAATGATACACCAGCTGGCCACCCTCAAGTTAATAATGTCTCAATTTTTACTAATAATACAGTCTCAGGGCAAAGACAATCTGTGAATCCGATATTTCACTTAAACTTATTTTCTGCAGGAAAAAATGAATTAAAGCTGACACGAGATTAAATTGCAGTCATTTGGCCTGATTATCACGGCACACATACTGAGGGCAACCTGCGCCCAGTTTAAAACGCACCCGAATTCATCAAGGTACGAATCTGAAGATTCATGCACTGTTGAATTTGGGTGTAGGGTTGCTGTGGTCTACTAGACCAGACACTGCAGGATATGTCCAATATCTATGTGGTTTATAAATTCGCAAAAGAAAGCACAGAAAAATAAATAAATATAGAATTTATAATAAATATCCCCCCCCCATTCATGATATACATTTATTAGGCTGCTGTTTATGTCCACTATGCATAAAATACATTTTTACAGTTGCTCCTCATTAGACTACCCTGTAACTGGAGCAAGAGATACGGCAGAAAACCAAGTAACTTTGCGATGCCCAGAGCTGGATTCGGACATGTCTGCGAGCGTTTGAGTTTGGCTCAATTGACTGCAGCAAAACGCTCCTTCCCCGCCACGTTCACTCGGAAATCATAGGCTGTAGTAAGTGTCCTTTGAGTATGAAGACGGGGCTGCGTTTACTGACGTATATCCCGATTCTGAACATACGCAGAGTGGTTTTGCTCACGGTACCTCTTCTGCCTCACAGCACTGGGGTCATGAGTTCTATTCCCGACCATGGCCTTATCTGTGTGGAGTTTGTATGTACTCCCTGTGTTTGCGTGGGTTTCCTCCGGGTGCTCCGCTTTCCTCCCACACCCCAAAAACATACTAGTAGGTTAATTGGCTGTTATCAAATTGACCCTAGTGTCTCTCTCTCTCTCTCTCTCGGAATTTAGACTGTAAGCTCCAATGGGACTCATGTGAGTGAGTTCTCTGTACAGCGCTGCAGAATTAGTGGTGCTATATAAATAGCTGATGATGATTTTTGTGCTTCCAGACCCCAGTCTCTTTCCCTGACTGTGTTTGCTGTTTGCTCCTGGACTTTAGTTAGTTTGTATCTGCTGTTCCCTGACTCTGTCTGTATACTGTTAGCACGCAACTTAAATCCTGTGCTAGTGTTCCTGTCTGCGTGAATCTGCCTCTGAATAATCATATCTAGTGTCCTGTCTCCTGCTGCTGGTTTGTGTTACTATCTCATCATCTGCCAGCAGCCTTTCACTTATCCGGTCTGTGTTGTTAATCAATAAAGAATTACATTGTATGTTTCCTCTCCCCCCGACATCCAAATGTGTGTTAGGGAATTTAGACTGTAAGCCCCAATGGGGCAAGGATTGATATGAATGAGTTCTCTGTACAGCGCTGCGGAATCAGTGGCGCTATATAAATAAATGGTGATGATGATGATACCCTCAAAATCAGCGAATACGTGTCTTGATGAATCACGCTCATTGTCTGCATGAGAGGATCCCCACGACAAGAAGAAGACACATGCACACAAGGATATACGTTGCTGTATATGACACTAGATTTTATTTTACCTGATCCTTTTTAATTTCCCTTGTTCTGGATTGATAGATGTCATTTTCTCAGCCAGTTTCCACACAGTGAGTACGAAGATCGCACAGGTTACCTGAGCAGGACAGACATATTAATAGTGGCCTGCAGGTGGCGCCATTGACTTAGACACCACTTGCTCGCAGAGATAAACCAGAAAGGGAGAAGTGACAATAAACAATCACTAGTGACATTATACACATTACTGCTTATTTCATAAAATAGTACAAGTAGACCATATGTGATGTAGAAACCACTCAGAACTTTAGATTTACTATTCTACACTCTGCATTCTAGCTGCCTTGGGTTACACAGGACTTTTGGTCTTTGGACCATATTATTCAATAAGCTTCATTTCATTGGCCTCAATGTGTGAAATTAATTACAGGTAAAGTGAATTAAATAGATCTTCCTAAAATTAAGTGTATATCCTGTTTTTTTATGTCAAGAACTTGTAAAAACATTCAGCGATGTTATTGCACCTTTTTGTTGTTATTAATCTCCCACAATACCATATGTTCCCAGTTTTTTAAGTGGGCGGGGAAAGAACAACCCGTCGCCAATCAGATCATTAGAATGCTCACAGCAGCACATACTATTTCAGGAGATGAGTGCACTATGTAGGGATGGAGGTGATCTGCCAAAGGTGGACTTTACAACAAATCAATACAAATTGCTAAAAATCATAGAAAAACAAGAACATTTCTACATGGCGGGATTAAATGAGACCATAGTACAGTGTTGGCTAACCTGTGACACTCCAGGTGTTGTGAAACTACAAGTCCCAGCATACCCTTCCAGCAATAAGCTGCTATATATTGGCAAAGCATGCTGGGACTTGTAGTTTCACAACACCTGGAGTGTCACAGGTTAGCCAACACTGCCATAGTACTACAAGGCGATTACAAATTACATAATTACATGTGTAGCAAAGTTCATTAAAAAAAAAATGTTACAAGAAGAATGATTACAGTAATGGCAAAGTCATACAATCACCCAGTGATGGGCAATGGGCAACAGTACCCCGGCCCACTCCCCCATGCCTCCACTTGCTGCCCCCAGCTCCTTCCTGCTTTATTGTCAGATTTGTTTGATATAACTGGTAACACTTGTTTAAAATGCCTGCTGATATGTAATTACAGATCAGTGTCTCTTTCTTTTATTAAATGTATTGTTTTTCATTTATTACTGAGATTAAGGGTAATATGCGGCTCTTTTGAAGATCAGAGGGCCTCCAATGCGGCCCCTGAAGTGTATCAGATTCAGGCACGGGCTGGCAAAGTTCAGCCCGGGGGAAGCACAGGCGGCTGCATCACATGACACACGATGCGGCCACGTCATTGTGATGCGGCCGCCTGTGCGCTGACACGCCCGCTTCGCATGTCTTGTGATGCGGCCGCTTGTCATATTCATGAAATATCGTATTCAACGGGGGGCGGCCGGCCCAAACACCTGTCAGACTGAGCGGCCCGGGGGCACGATGCCCCCCTGCCCCCCGGCCCAGCCCACCCCTGATCAGATTGCCTATCACTGTTCTAGCGCTTCAACGGGTCAGATTCATAAACTATTACATATAGTAATATGTGTCACACATACATTACGTGGCAGCTTCTATTAGGAATATCACAATCGATTTATTGAACGGGAGTAGAAATTGTGCACAGTAGAGATTTACATTATATTTATTATTATAGTAAAACGAGTGGCACAGGATACTGTTTACCTAATACAAGTAGCTAGGTGGGGCTGGTGGAATGTGTGGGTGTAGTTAGGAATACATCCATCCACACTTCTGCTGGCTGCTCTTTCCAACATCTATCTATTCACTGTTCTAATGCCCTGCCCACAGGAGGTTACAGCCCTGCTCACTTCTAAGTAGCTTATAGTTGGCACACATGAAAAATACAGACTAAGAATGTTATTAACTCTATAGTCCCCTTAGTTTTAGGCATATCTACACTTCAGTTTTCTTTATATCACCAAGTCTCTGGAGGTAAGGATTGCCTAGCTGAGATGTAATACATTTTCGTGAGCCTCGGTTGCCTGGTAATGTGTATATTGATTTGCCTGGATTATGAATCTACCTCATACCTACCAAGATAATGAGACACACCGGTCCCAGGAAGCTCCAGATGAAATTATCTTCACGAGACAACCAGCAGCTACGACAAAGGGGAAGGAAGAGAATTAGATTAATCTATCTAACTCTGCTCTGGTTCTTCAAAAACCCTGCCACCTTTGTTCTCGTCTTGCTGCTAAAGCCCAGTCCTATATGTGGCACAGATTTCATGGCAGTGTCCGCAATACCATGCACTTAGAGTGACGATAGAAAATAAACTATGGATCGTGAAAGATGTTTGACTGGCGCAGTTGTTTCTGATAGGAAATAGGAAGGTAACTGCAGACAGTTTGTTGTCAGCATGATATTACTTATTGTGACAAAGCGAGGGGTTTGCGCTGGCCTCTAAGAGAGGAGTTAGGTGTTCAGAATTATATATTCACATAACAGTGCACCTAGTTTAAAGATAAAGAGGTGGAGGACATATGTGACAAAATAATAGCATAGAGTGTGATTTAACTTACATATTTTGAAGTGGTTTGTCTGCAGTGAGAGTAATGAAGCAGAACACCTGAAGAGAACTCCTCTATAAAGACAAGGTGGGTGTGTCACCTGTCTATCAAGCTAGGACTGTGGGAGGAGTGTAAACTATTTAAACCTGTCTTTTTCATTGTTCATGTGTGACCGATGCTAGATAATGACCAGTGACTAGGGAGCTGGTCTCTGTTAATCTAGCATTAGGGTCGCGAGAAAGTGTGTGGAACTTTATGTTGTCAATTACTTTGTCATCCGGACAATAAAGAGCAAAGCACAAAGCAAGAAGTTGTTCGTGGATATATCACCAGAAGGGTGCCCGTGACACACTATTTTGATATTTTTTTTATTCTCTTGTTCCTGGACTTAATATATATACATTGCAAAATGTTTCTGGCCACCTCCCAATGTCCCAAGCTATCCCCATTGCCACAACACTCACTATGTTGGAGTTCCATATCCTTTGTGGTTCACTGCGGCACTAATTATGATGATCACCACTGGCACACCATACCCCACTGCCAGGAGATATCTCACTTTGAGATGGGTGTGGAATACTGTAACAAGCATTAAGTAAAGCTCCAGTCCTTCCAGAGCCATCCAGCAAAAGGAGGCGAGGTAGAAGCCATGCAGGAGTCCCGCGATTATTCCACACAATATCTGCAATACAAAAACACGTGTTATAAAGCAATCTGCAAACATTTCACAAAGTAAACTATACAAACAAGAATATAAAAGTGATGGTTGGACATCAGACATATACAAAACAAAAGACTCGGCAGTAGAGTAGACAATAGTGAGAAGAAGCAGCAAGACAACAAGATATTGTTCTTATTAGGGTAACGGTTTTGGGAAGTAATTTACGTCAAAACATCGCTGTGTAAATCTGTGTATTTAGTTTAGTGCTTCTGCAACTGAATTTTCACGATTATGCACAGTGATGGGCACAACATTTACTTTTGAGGAACTCCCTGATTATACAGATTAAAAAAAGTGTTCTCTTGCAAAAGACACGGCCTTCTCATGCAAATCGGTATGCAGAGGTGTAAAAAAATTGTTTTTGTTTCATAAATCATCTCCATTGTGCACTATAGGTGAAAAATTATATAAAACTATAAAGAAACTTTAAGCAAAAAACAATCATATTCCATATGTTACGCCCCTCTAGTGCTATGTAGGCCACGCTCCTGGTGACTACAGATAATGGTTACTTAGAGGTCAAGTTGGCACAGAGGACTAAGCCTCGAGGGAGGAGTGGTCGGTAGTGTCGTGGACAGCTGCATCACCGAAGAAGGTGTGGTCAAGCAGCCTAGTGTCCTCTCAGTAGTCATGTGGGAGAGCCGAGTCTGAAAAGAAAGGTTTCCCATGGAAGGGGGTGGTGTGTTAGACCTGGGGACCAATGACAGATGGGAGTACTCTTGGGGGAGAGGCCCCATAACATTAAGCCCACATAGAAGAGGGGAGAGCCCAAGATAGGGGAAGACCCCAAACTGGTGAGGGGGGGGGGGATTGCATGGAGAACCTGACTAGAGGAAAAGTTCCCTGAATAAGTGGTAAGAGAGATAGATCTTAGCGAGGGGAAATCACTTTCTTAAGTAGTGTAGCAGCATTGTAAACATTCACAGAGTATTGGAGGGGCTGAGAGCCACACTAGAGAGTGTCAGAGCCCAAGGCTGAGAGTGCATCAGAGAGAGTCAGAGCCTAAGCCAATTGTGTAATGTCACCCTTACAGAGGAGGAGTAAGCTAAAGCTGAGAGCCAAACAGAGAGAGTATCAGAGCTGTATGGAAGAGTCTTGTGACCCTGGATGTGGGAAATGTTTCACATGTGAGCATCCAAGTGAGTGCCCTAGAAAGTGAGATAAGGCCTAGATTTGAATCAGTCAACACTTTTGCCAATGAGCCAACCTATTTAATACATTACAGTGTTAAAACATTACCTGTCAGCATACTATACAACAACAATAGAATTTGAACACATAGTATTGATACAGTGAAGTGAAGGTTACATAAATGTAGCATAGCTTACCTTATTGTCATATGCCGTGATGCCAAGCAGGAAGATTACATTTGCAAAAAAGAGGCTGATACACAGGTGCATGTGGATTGTGTTACGTGTACCACGGAGAGACCGACAACAGCAAAAAGTCATGATGGACAGTGCAAGGCAGATGATCGACAACGAGAGCCCAATCTTTGTGATGAGAGTCAGCGGCCAACTCTGGGAAAGGGAGAAAGGATACACAGTTTTGAGTGGGGAAAAATGTATTGAGAAGCGGCAGAAAAAAAGCTTTTGCATTGATGGCAGGATAATCAAAATGTATAGATTAGAAAAGTGAATGCTGTTAAAAAATAGAAGACAGGGAAGGAGAAAGATGTTGTAATATACAAGGTAATCACTTCAAAATCATGCAGAGCCATTAAGATGGCAAAACTTGTCAAGTGAGTGCAGCTGCAGAGGATTCTGTTCCCATTGGTTTCCAGCTTTGTACAGCCCTCCGTGCTCCAGGCGCTCTCGTTTAATGACCAGAAGACACAATACAGCTTTCTGGATTTCACCTTTAGCAACAAAGAACATGGTAATATTAAGAACTGTCGTAGCAGAACCATACAAGTTGTTTTTCATAGTAAGTGGTCTTATGTTATATTGTCCTTTTATTTTTAGTGTGTAATGTTCTACAACAACAGCATAAAAGAAAAAGTTACTTTATCAAAAGACCCTTTAGTTTTGCTGATGTTAAAATTACCCCAATAGGGGTTTGACAGGAGATTCAAGTTTAACACACTAAATATTATATTACAAATGTTACACTGCTAAGTCATTATCACCTTTAGGGACATTTAAGAGATTTGTTAAAGCAATATAAAATACAACCCATACTCTGCCCAGATCCCATAGTGAAGAAAGGGACATTAATTTGGGAGAGACTGGAAGGCAATCAAATTGAACAATACATGAAGAAATTTCTTGTTTGTATCCTGCTTAGAACAGTCCCTTCACCTTTATCAAAGGCTCCTACAGACAACTACATTAATCAGGACATTAATCTAACTTCATTCTTTTCAGAGCAGGAAAATGCCAGCTTTGACAATACTAAAACTGACCAGATTTATTGAGAAAAAAAGATGTCAGACACGAAGATAACTGCATCTTGAAGTAAGAAAAACTAACTGGCTAAGATAGTAAAGGGTTTAAATAATGGCACCCCTTATTCTACAAGATATGTGGGTACCTCCAGGTTTGAACAGATAGATAGGCAAAGTGCCCACCTGGGTATCTGCTCACACCTTTGTAAGTCACTACAGGCAGAATATTTTAGAATCTAAGGCAATAGCCTTTGGATCTGGGGTATTTCTTAAGGTTGGTTGAAGAGTCTTTTGCCTTCACACACCTAAGATTTAATTTCCTTGAGCCTGAATGCAGTTTGGCTAGAAATGAACAAAAGCTATTCTGTGTGACCAACTGGGTCTGGGATTTTAAATCCTCGGTATGAGCTGCCTTCGCTCTAGGAAACAACACCTTTGTAATTTTTTTTTCTTGCTCACCGGTGTTAGATTTATCACCAGACACGGTAGGCCTGAATCTGAACTAGCATTACCTGAGAGTTGGTACCTCTTGTTACTGCTGACAAACTGAATTGTTTGGCAATCCACCCCCTCCTCTACTGTAACAGATCCTGGCCCCAGTAACCTCTGTGTATGGAGTGTGGATCCTGTATCATGTACAAATATGCTGTGTTACACAGCTGTATGACTGGCGGCTATAGAATGTCAATTTCCTCTACGCTGTGAGGGTACAAAGTCTTCTATAGCTGCGTGTTTAGAGTTCTATAGTTCAATAATGAACTGTAGCTGAAGAACCTTTAAATGTGGTAGGACAATGTTACATTAACTAGTGTGGGATATCTTGAGCAACAAGTGAGAATGGGGTAACTTGTGTAGGGTAAATCTGATCTATCCTCCACTAACCAGATTAGCCTTTAGGTTCTGTGACTCAGCCAGCGCCATAAAATTAGAACTATTTATCTTCTAGCTAATACCGATCATAATGTGTCACATTTCTTAAGGTTCATTCTCTTAATGATGCTGCATTACGTGAGCGATGGGAAAGCGGGTCTAATCTAATTACAAGGAGATACAATTGGTTAGGATGTGAGATGTGGCTATGATGATCTGTGCGCGTGACTGCTAGATAGGGCAGAGCCCCAATAATCACACATTGTTTGTAATCCAGAGAATAGGCTTAGGGGAATTTAGTCTGTGGTTTACTAGGTTATTGTCTTCCTCCAATACAGCTTAGTATGGATTATTAGTGTGAAATACTAAACTTGATAGACATATGTCTTCTCAACCTCTATAATAGGAACAGAATAATGTCAACATGGTTCTGGTTCCACTCTGTTTAGTTTTGTTAGTCATAGTGACCGTGATCTATGTCTCCCATTTCTCCCATTATCTCTTGTGATAATGATGAGCAAAGTGTCCTGGAGTAGCATTCAGCCTTCAAGACAGACACTTGGTTTAATAGAATGGATCAGATATCTTACCTCTTCAGTGAGATTCAGATGCAGCAAGATTGGTTGATCAGGAGGAGTACCACTACTGACTCCAAGGAAGGCAGTGACCACGGGGGAGACAAGTTTAAATTTCTTAGTGCCTGGATAACTCCCAGAAAGATTAGCCCCTTTCAGAAGGTGAGAAATATTACTATACTCCAGACATCCCAGCAATGCCGAGTCTACATGAGAGAATGTGCGGTGAAGATGGAAGAGACAAACATTAAAATAGTTTAGATGTTGAGAATTGTACATGCTATAATATCATAAGACTGACAGCACAGATGGTTAATGTGGAGGCTAGTCCTATACCATGAACAAAACACAGACTACTTTATGTAAATAATGCATTGTGAGCAGTTTTTTGCATGAGACTGTTAACTTAATAAAACTGCAATAAGGACAAATGTTAATAGTCAGTATGGCCGTAATATAGAAGACTAATTTTTGGAGACTATCTATCTCACCACTAAGATGAATGTGTACAACCTTATCTTGTTGAGACTCCAAGTGTGCCACTGCTCTGGAACCTGAAAGTAGGTTCTTGAAAATAGAATACTTTGCGTATTTGACAATCGGAGGACCCCAAAAGCAAATTCTGGAACCACACTTGGGATCCCATCATGCAGGGTGAACACCTCTGATTTAGATATATGTTTAACCACAAACACATTTGAAAACTAAGGGGTCTCTGTATCAAGGCAAACTTATTTGCCACCTTATTTGCCTCCGGACGACCTCTTTGGTTGTCTGTCTGTCGGAAGACGAGCCTAGAAGAGAGGTCGGAGTGAAATGAGTTTGTCCACACACTGTAATGAGATTAATCTTTACCATGTGGCGTGTTGCCCAGCACTTTCTCCTCTTGCCTTAAATCTTCAGCTCTGCTCTATTTTTGAGCAGAGCTACATTATATATAACTAAATGCAACATATATGGAGGTATTCAATTGGCCGCGTTACTGTTAAAAGTAACGCGACCTGCGCATTATTACCGTTATTACGGTAGTTCTAACGCTGGCCTTTTGCTTGCAGCTCCCTGAAGTGCGAGCAGAAAGCCGGGTTAAAACTACCGTAATAACAGTAATAGTTTTGGCCTGGCGGTACTTCGGGGGGAATTGAATAGTGTCACTCCATAGTATCACTCTGCTCCAAAAGTAGAGCACTGTGTCTATGTAAATTAGTACATAGGCCCAAGTGTTGTAAACTTCATTATTAAATATAAGGGGACCTTAACTGGTCATTAATACCTTTAATGTCTCCATAACAATCAGAGATTATGCTCTAAGTTAACTGCCTCCCCCCTACATGCACACACATTACTATTTACGCAGAGCTACCCTAACTAATTTATTTTACTTAAACTTTAAGGGCTGATTCAAGGCACGTATTTTGTGCGTATCATACGCAAAATCACTCTGCGCATGCGCAGAACCGGGACATACGCCAGTGAACTCAGCAATGTTCACTGCATCTATGTATGCAAAGAACACGTACTACGGCCTACAATTTGTGGGACTGAACAGGGCGGGCAAGGGGCGTTTGCCCATCGTCAATGTACAGTAACTCGAGCACAAGCAGCCACGTTCGAATCAAGCTTTGGTCATCTCAAAGGTGCTTATTTTCTGCCGTATCTCTTGCTCCAGCTGCAGGGCTAGTCTGTCCTGATTACTAGTGATGACAGTCGTGTATACATGCTATAACATGTGCTTGCAATCAGGAACAACTGTAAAAATGTATTTTATGTTCAGTAGACATTAACAGCATCCTATTAAATCTATTTCATGAAAAAATATATCTAAAAACAGTCATTAACGTTTGTATTATTAACAGGAAACATTAATTCAATAGCTATTTGTTTTCTGTACGTTCTTTTGCAAATGTACATTCCACATATCCATTGGATGTTTCCTGCAGTGTCTTGTGCAATAGAGCACAGCAGACTTACACCCAAATTCATCAGAGCCTGTATCATAAGATCTGTTCCTTGTTGAATTTGGCCGTGCACAGACCTGAATTATGTGTGTTCTGAACCAAACGCACGTTGCGCTCAGTATGCACACCTTGATGAATCAGACCCATTGTCTGTAAACTCTCCACAATGCATAGTTTTAGGAAATATATATGTTTCTGAGGAGACTGTTTGGGGTTTGTCTTTTTCCATTTAGTGGATCTTTTTGTTAACATTTTGCAGGTGAATGGTATTGAGTAGTGTGGGTACTGGCCATATATTTTATGGACACTATACCAATATGATGTGGGAAAAGGGGATATTTTTTTTTTACTTGTGTTATTTTCCTTTTATTTATCCATTCTAGTCACAGGATAAGTGTTTTTTCGGAAATTTTTCGCTGTTTGTGAACTTTAGGAAATTGCCCCTAGGTACGATGTGTGGTGAGCAGCAGATAATACTTTTCACCTAGTGGACACTTAACCACTTAATAGCTGAACAGAGTAGCAGTTATTTACCTGCATTCCCCGAGGAGTTCAATTCTATTATACTGCTGGTGGCGTGCAGGGACACCGTCTTGTTCATTGAAGTTCTGCTCGATATTTCAATATCTGGAAGAATGCGGGTTGCAGTTAGGATTGCCGGATTAGCCACATAAAACCTGACACATGCTATACATCAGTTATATGTCAACAGTGTGATATAATTGGATGCCAGTGACTCCCCCTCTTCCTCTCTCCCTCTCTCACCCCCTTCTTCTCCCTCTCTCCTTTCCTCTCTTCCCCTCTCCCCCCCCCTCTCCCTCTCCCCCCATCCTCTGGGTAATTTGCCTTTTTCAGGTGCCTCTCATGAAGTCCTTAATCCCAAAAGGGCCACACATATCCTTTGTGGCTAAGCATGTCCACATGAGATCAGAGCATTGGCATAAAGGGTTCATACAGCCAAAACAATAGACCATTCTATAGCTGGCTAATGAAAAAAAAACCTTTAAAATCAAATGTATTTTTAATTTACACAGAACATTAATATTATATGCTGGTGGTTGTCCTGTATCACACAATACACAGTCCAAGACACCTAATTCTCCAGACAAACACACAGCGCAGTGTCAGCAGACTCACTGATATCCTTCTGCTTGTTGAACTCAGACATGTTTTGCTTTGCCAGGATAGCCAAGTTCTGTACACTGTCCTCCACCTTCTGCAGCAGGTCTCCCACTTTCTGTAACCTTTCCATATCGGTGGTGTAGCTAAAGCTGGAGATCAAATCATCCAAGTGGTCCAAGAGCTTCCAGTAGAAAAGTGACCAACACAATATAAAACAGGTTATTCACATATCAACTGTGGGCTAAGCAGAAAAGCTCTGACATTGACTCTTCAGAACCTCTAGTTCCCAGTTGGATCATATTACAGCCTGGACACAAGACTATTTTGTTGTTCCCTCTTTATTGCTGTTTTTTCAGTCCTTTGGTTCTTTCTATTATTATTATTATTATTAATATTTATTTATAAGGCGCCACAAGGCATCCGCAGCGCCGTACAGAGACAAACAAAATCACAATACAATGGGAGACAGCACAGTACAGTAAACACAGCAACTCAGTACGCTCAATGCACAGCTAGAGAGGGCGGGGAAGGGGGAGGGAGGATCCGCAAACGACGGGGCCCAAGAAGGAGGGCGCGGAAGACAGGGAGACCCCCAGGGGGGAGGAGGGAGCGAGAGTGGACGTGGGGTGGAGGACCCTCGAGGAGGAGGGCTAAGTAGCTGGAGAGCAGAGTTAGAAGTGGTGGAAACAGGAGGAGAGATGGCCCTGCTCAAAGGGAGCGTACAATCAAACTCCAAGAGAACAAGAACCATGTTGGTGTGTTCAATACTAAAATATGGAAAAAGCTCTTGTGTGTCCCTAGTAGTATGAGTTTCTCTATTTAACAAGACTAGGGGCTAGATTTACAAAGCTGCGGGTTTGAAAAAGTGGGGATGTTGCCTATAGCAACCAATCAGATTCTAGCTTTCATTTATTTAGCACCTTCTACAAAATGATAGCTAGAAGCTGATTGGTTGCTATAGGCAACATCCCCACTTTTTCAAACCCGCAGCTTAGTAAATCTAGCCCTAGGTTTTCAAATTTCCAAATCAATACATTCTATATCAAGCATGTCTAAATGGTGGTTTCCTCCTCATTGGCCGAATCACTTGTCTTTATAGTTTATAATAGCATAATTTTACAAGGATCCAACCTACAATACTATATTTATAACATGTTAGAAGCTTCTATTGCACTAGTATAACATTTTATTCTTAATTATGTCTTTTAGTGATAAAATAAAGGTACTATTGCTAAGGTTTTGTTTCAAGAGTAAAGCTCGTGTCAGTGGCAGTTTCTGCACCCGCATATATTAGTCCTAAGTACTTTGCCCGCACATAGCAGGTACTGTAAAATGCCAAGTTCCTACCACACTATTGTGACAGTTATGTGAATGCTATAGGCAAATATAGCCTATAATATATGTAGCATATAGAATTTAATATAGGTATAATATATAGCATTAAATATATGTATAATATATGCAGCATATAGAATTTAATATATGTATAATATATGTAGCATATAGCATTAAATATATGTATAATATATGCAGCATATAGAATTTAATATATGTATAATATAGCATATAGCATTGAATATATGGGAACAAAAATAACCCACAAAAAATTAGCTTTACTGATTAAAACGTAGCAATTTTGCCTGAATATAAAACAAACCGTTTCCTGTGCTGTATATTATAATGAATGACGAGGTCTGCCTTTACTATAAAGAAATTGGACGGCTGCGTATGGAAGCTGTGTATACACGGATGGCAGTGTCTGAACATTAGTGCAATAAGAGTGGTGTATTGCTGTATTCTGGAATACTAACAGGATAGATGTGGCTGATATTGTTGCAATATTATAGATATTAGTGAGATAATAACGTGCTATATTGAACTGTTCTGGAAATATGCTATGTTCAGCACAATATACAATATACAATATCATATATGAAAATTCAAGGGGTTATTATGCACACAAAATAATCCAGTACATGTTACTGTTGTTATAATCAGTTATGGCTTAAGGGAGCTCTCTTACCTTGTTCATTGAGGGGCTCTGTCCTATTCCGCTACATGATGGAGTAAAGAAACTGGTAAAATGTTTCAATTTGCACGAAAACTGGAGAGAAGGAAACACATATTCTTAATGTGATGTATTTTCGTATATAGCATACAAATGTAAATCCCTGAAAGTGTTTGTGACTAATTACTCATTTTATATTATTCAAAAATATGGGATCAAGTAGAAATACCATTTACAGGGCTTGTATTTGCAATAACAGCAAAAGTATAAACAGATAACTAATGTTTTAATAGCAAGAGCGACAAAAGTAAAAAGTGGTCTTGGTTAGAATTATGTCAAGAATTCTACACCAGTTTTAGTCTTTTCTCCCTTGTGTTTTGTCTGTAAACTAGTTTGAAATGGGCAACTTGTAGACAAAGCATTAGAACCTTCAGTATAATGCCAAGACATTCAGCGCTATCTGGTTCTCACGAAACACAAACACAGGTGCAGGTAAACTTCACCCTAATCACAATACAAACGTATTCAACCCTTCATTAAAAGTTCATATAGCAATTCATATATTCGTCTCTATCTTGCAGAGAGGTTAGAGATGATCATTTCACATCATAAGTGGTTTACTTCAAAGAAATAGGCACCTCCCCATCACCTTCGTGGTAGTAATATAAGATGGACTCCTACCAGATTGTAGAATAGTATGGGCTTGTAAGTATTTAGAGGACTTCTCCCAACTCAGAATTCCTTTATATGGAATATCTCACTGTTCATCTCCTCTCCAACATGGATGACATCAGTTCAAATTCACAAAAAGGAAATAAACAAAATCTGGCGTGATATTGTTTAAATGTTCCAAAATTTATTAAAATTACACATAAAATCACAATAATAAGTGAATGCTCCTACCAGAGATATGGTCTCTATCGCATATAGGGAAGAAATCAGATGTTATTGATCCCGGGCTATTTTTCTTCACTTCTATGACATACAGTCAATGTCTAGCAGGCTGTTAAAATATTACATTCACTTTCAATGAGAGTACAAGTTCTGTATGCTTTTTGGATTTAGAGATATATATTGACCAGGGAAATATTCACACAAGATGCTATAGGAAGCCCACAGATGTTAATTCCTATATTTATAAGACCAGTCAACATCATAAAAACTGGCTGGATGGGATTCCATTTAGCCAGTTTTTAAGATTGAAAAGGAACTGCACAGATCAGGAGGTTTTTTCTCGTCAAATAGAGGAAATTAAATCTAATTTTTTACAAAGGGGATATGACTTGAAGTCTTTGGAGATTGCTCAATCCAGGGTTCTAGAGATGAACAGGAAGGATTTGATACATTCTGAAATACCTTGTCAGTCAAAAAATGATAAGGATATATTATTCATCACAAAGTTTAATAAAGATTATAAACAAATAGAACATATCATTTGTAAACATTGGAATGTTTTGCTAAAAGATAATGTTCTGAATGACATCCTTCCGAAAAAACCAAAGTTCGTCTATAAGAGATCCTCAAATTTAAAAGACCATTTGGTAAAAAGTATACTCCCAAATGAAACATCAATAATGGGCACTATTAAAAACAAAGGCTTCTATAGATGTGGAAGCTGCCATATGTGTAGATCTACAGCTCATAATAACCCCAAAAATAAAACCATGGAATTCATAGCTAACAATCAAACTTTTCATATACGAGAATTTATTACATGTTATTCTATCAATGTAATTTATTTGATTGCATGCAAATGCGGTCTAGTTTATGTGGGTAAGACCTCTAGGACGTTAAAGAAAAGGATCAGTGAACATCTTTACAATATTAAAAAAGGCCTAGAGACCCACTCTCTGTCCGCTTTTTAATACACACCATTCTTGCAATGAGAAGGGAATTGATTATTTTATAGGTATCGATATAGTCAAACCTACCTGGAAACACAGAACTATCGACACCAAATTGTCCCAAATGGAAATGAAGTGGATATTCCAATTGAATAGCTTAATCCCTCATGGGCTAAATAAGGACTTTGAGTTGAAGTGTTTCCTGTAAAGACTTGAGTGATTGTGATGCAATATGTTGTAGTGTATTGGACCTTTTCTTCTTCCCCCCCCCTTTTTTCCTGTTATATATATCTGAAAGTTATGTGGTTAGCACGTCTGCCTCACAGCACTGGGGTCATGAGATCGATTCCCGACCATGGCCTTATCTGTGTGGAGTTTGTATGTTCTCCCTGTGTTTGCGTGGGTTTCCTCCGGGTGCTCCGGTTTCCTCCCACACTCCAAAAACATACTGGTAGGTTAATTGGCTGCAATCAAAAATTGACCCTAGTCTCTGTCTGTCTCCCTCTCTGTCTGTCTTTGTGTGAGTGTGTGTATATATTAGGGAATTTAGACTGTAAGCTCCAATGGGGCAGGGACTGATGTGAATGAGTTCTCTGTACAGCGCTGCGGAATTAGTGGCGCTATATAAATAAATGATGATGATGATGATGATGATGATATACTTATTGTGGATTTCAACTTAAAATGTCAGATGGATTGACGATGTATGTCACACACTATGTACTGTATTTAAACAATGAGCGCTGGTGGCGATACCTCACTTCCGTTATTCACCATCTGAGCTCTATAGTGCATGATGCGTGGACTACATTTCCCAGGATTCCCACTGATGCCGATACGTCACATCCGGCTTAGTTACTATGGATTGATTACAATACTTTATACAAGACGTGGATATCTGTATTTCATTTTATATCATATTTTATGTTTTCTATCTATCGGCACGTATTGTATTAGTTGGTACATCGAATATGCATTTCCGTTTGTATTTAGTATAGCGTGACAGATTGATATCATGGTCATTCCGGATTGGCTATATCCGGTTTAAATAGTTATGGATTTTAGGATCAGTCATATCTTCTTGACAAAGACCGCAAGACGGTTGAAACGCGTCGGAGGGATATGACTGATTTATGAGGATATTTTAACAGCCTGCTAGACATTGACTGTATGGCATAGAAGTGAAGAAAAATAGCCCGGGATCAATAACATCTGATTTCTTCCCTATATGCGATAGAGACCATATCTCTGGTAGGAGCATTCACTTATTATTGTGATTTTATGTGTAATTTTAATAAATTTTGGAACATTTAAACGATATCACGCCAGATTTTGTTTATTTCCTTTTTGTGAATTTGAACTGATGTCATCCATGTTGGAGAGGAGATGAACAGTGAGATATTCGATATAAAGGAATTCTGAGTTGGGAGAAGTCCTCTAAATACCTACAAGCCCATACTATTCTACAATCTGGTAGGAGTCCATCTTATATTACTACCACGAAAGAGATGGGGAGGTGCCTATTTCTTTGAAGTAAACCACTTATGATGTGAAATGATCATCTCTAACCTCTCTGCAAGATAGAGACAAATATATGAATTGCTATATGAACTTTTAATGAAGGGTTGAATAAGTTTGTATTGTGATTAGGGTGAAGTTTACCTGCACCTGTGTGTGTTTCGTGAGAACCAGATAGCGCTGAATGTCTTGGCATTATACTGTTATTTAGATTGTGTTAGGTTGTATACCCTTTTTCCAAGATTTTGGCTGCATTCAGGATCATTGAGCGCTGTGTTAGTGGTTATCTAAACATCAGAACCTTCAGTTAACTGTAAAAGGTACTTGTACCTTGCAAATAACCTACTCTGGTACCAGAAAGAACTAGACATTCTCTTGCACCTTAAATAAATATCTTCTGAGGTTTACTCAATTTATTTATTTATGTCCTTAATTTCTAGAGAATATTTACTATGGAATGGAGGTCAGTTTGTCTTTGCTGGATTGATTTCCTCCAATCTTCCCATGGCTGGATTAAGTTAGACTTTAAGGGGTATATTTATCAAACCTTCTAAAAATGAAAGGTGGAGGTGTTGCCCATAGCAACCAATTAAAATCCTAGCTATCAATTATCTACTACATGCTAGAACCTGTTAGCTAGAATATGATTGGTTACTATGGGCAACCCCTCCACCTTTCTCTTATAGAATGTTTGATAAATCTCTCCTGTAAAGACTTGAATAAGTTATGAAGGCTTTGTTCATTTAAATTGTATGTGGTTGGCACACTAAAATAACACACTGCTACATTGCATGTATGTGTATATAATACAATGGAGAACGTTAAACTAAACACTATTATTATTATTATTATTATTATTAATTTTTATTTATAGGGCGCCACTAGGTGTCCGTAGCGCCGTACAGGGACAAACAAGTACAATACAAGGTGGGACGGCACGGTACAGTAAACAATAAGCACCGTAACTCAGTAAACTCAAAGCACAGCTAGAGAGAGGGGGAGGGAAGACCAGCAAGTGCTGGAGCCCAAGAGGAAGGGCGCGGATGACGGGGAGACCCCCAGAGGGGTGGGGGGAAAGGTAGCTGGAGAGCAGAGTTAGAAGTGTAGGAAACAGGAGGAGAGATGGCCCTGCTCAAGGGAGCGTACAATCTAAGGAATAGATTGGTTCCTTTAATACAGTAAGTGCTAAGAAAAAAAGTCACAACAGACCATGGCTTCACGTAGTTTAACCAAAATGTTTTATGATATGGTCTTTAGTGTATAGTTACATTATGATCAAAACAAATTAATTTATTTGCACACAGACATCTTTTTAATCCATTTCTCTTTCATTCCATATTTGACAGATACACACAGACAACATGGAAGCCTGCACAGAGATCATTCATCATCTAGTACTTTCCTCCTGTCACTGTCTGGGTGCAATTTTTTATTTATGTTTTTCAGATTTTAATTTTACACATATAGTAACACACCAACAATACACAGGAGAGAAAAGTAGATCAGAAATAATGTAAAAGTTGGAAGCCTTA